>NC_052347.1:19951044-20228535 GCF_016432855.1 Salvelinus namaycush | reverse complement strand
AACACTACCTCTCCAGGTGCCTGATCTATAACACTCCTCAAACACTACCTGTCCAGGTGCCTGATCTTTAACACTCCTCAAACACTACCTGTCCAGGTGCCTGCTATATAACACTCCTCAAACACTACCTGTCCAGGTACCTGCTATATAACACTCCTCAAACACTACCTGTCCAGGTGCCTGCTATATAACACTCCTCAAACACTACCTGTCCAGGTACCTGCTATATAACACTCCTCAAACACTACCTGTCCAGGTACCTGCTCTATAACACTCCTCAAACACTACCTGTCCAGGTGCCTGCTCTATAACACTCCTCAAACACTACCTGTCCAGGTGCCTGCTCTATAACACTCCTCAAACACTACCTGTCAAGGGAACATGCTATATAACACTCCACAAACACTACCTGTCCAGGTACCTGCTATATAACACTCCTCAAATACTACCTGTCCAGGTACCTGCTATATAGCACTCCTCAAACACTACCTGTCCAGGTACCTGCTCTATAACACTCCTCAAACACTACCTGTCCAGGTACCTGCTCTATAACACTCCTCAAACACTACCTGTCTAGGTACCTGCTATATAACAGTCCTCAAACACTACCTGTCTATGTACCTGCTATATAACACTCCTCAAACACTACCTGTCCAGGTACCTGCTATATAACACTCCTCAAACACTACCTGTCCAGGTGCCTGATCTTTAACACTCCTCAAACACTACCTGTCCAGGTGCCTGATCTATAACACTTCTCAAACACTACCTGTACAGGTGCCTGATCTTTAACACTCCTCAAACACTACCTGTCCAGGTGCCTGATCTATAACACTTCTCAAACACTACCTGTACAGGTGCCTGATCTTTAACACTCCTCAAACACTACCTGTCCAGGTACCTGCTATATAACACTCCTAAAACACTACCTGTCCAGGTGCCTGATCTATAACACTCCTCAAACACTACCTGTCCAGGTACCTGCTCTATAACACTCCTCAAACACTACCTGTCTAGGTACCTGCTATATAACACTCCTCAAACACTACCTGTCCAGGTACCTGCTATATAACACTCCTCAAACACTACCTGTCCAGGTGCCTGATCTATAACACTCCTCAAACACTACCTGTCCAGGTACCTGCTCTATAACACTCCTCAAACACTACCTGTCCAGGTACCTGTTATATAACACTCCTCAAACACTACCTGTCCAGGTACCTGCTCTATAACACTCCTCAAACACTACCTGTCCAGGTGCCTGCTATATAACACTCCTCAAACACTTCCTGTCCAGGTACCTGCTCTATAACACTCCTCAAACACTACCTGTCCAGGTACCTGCTCTATAACACTCCTCAAACACTACCTGTCCAGGTACCTGCTATATAACACTCCTCAAACACTACCTGTCTAGGTACCTGCTATATAACACTCCTCAAACACTACCTGTCTATGTACCTGCTATATAACACTCCTCAAACACTACCTGTCCAGGTACCTGCTATATAACACTCCTCAAACACTACCTGTCCAGGTACCTGCTCTATAACACTCCTCAAACACTACCTGTCTAGGTACCTGCTATATAACACTCCTCAAACACTACCTGTCTATGTACCTGCTATATAACACTCCTCAAACACTACCTGTCCAGGTACCTGCTATATAACACTCCTCAAACACTACCTGTCCAGGTGCCTGATCTTTAACACTCCTCAAACACTACCTGTCCAGGTGCCTGATCTATAACACTTCTCAAACACTACCTGTCCAGGTGCCTGATCTTTAACACTCCTCAAACACTACCTGTCCAGGTGCCTGATCTTTAACACTCCTCAAACACTACCTGTCCAGGTGCCTGATCTATAACACTCCTCAAACACTACCTGTCCATGTACCTGCTATATAACACTCCTCAAACACTACCTGTCCAGGTACCTGCTATATAACATTCCTCAAACACTACCTGTCCAGGTACCTGCTATATAACACTCCTCAAACACTACCTGTCCAGGTACATGCTATATAACACTCCTCAAACACTACCTGTCCAGGTACCTGCTATATAACACTCCTCAAACACTACCTGTCCAGGTACCTGCTCTATAACACTCCTCAAACACTACCTGTCCAGGTGCCTGCTATATAACACTCCTCAAACACTACCTGTCCAGGTACCTGCTATATAACACTCCTCAAACACTACCTGTCCAGGTACCTGCTCTATAACACTCCTCAAACACTACCTGTCCAGGTGCCTGCTATATAACACTCCTCAAACACTACCTGTCCAGGTGCCTGCTCTATAACACTCCTCAAACACTACCTGTCCAGGTACCTGCTATATAACACTCCTCAAACACTACCTGTCCAGGTACCTGATATATAACACTCCTCAAACACTACCTGTCCAGGTACCTGCTATATAACACTCCTCAAACACTACCTGTCCAGGTACCTGATCTATAACACTCCTCAAACACTACCTGTCTAGGTACCTGCTATATAACACTCCTCAAACACTACCTGTCCAGGTACCTGCTCTATAACACTCCTCAAACACTACCTGTCTATGTACCTGCTATATAACACTCCTCAAACACTACCTGTCTATGTACCTGCTATATAACACTCCTCAAACACTACCTGTCCAGGTTCCTGCTATATAACACTCCTCAAACACTACCTGTCCAGGTGCCTGATCTATAACACTCCTCAAACACTACCTGTCCAGGTACCTGCTCTATAACACTCCTCAAACACTACCTGTCCAGGTACCTGTTATATAACACTCCTCAAACACTACCTGTCCAGGTACCTGCTCTATAACACTCCTCAAACACTACCTGTCCAGGTGCCTGCTATATAACACTCCTCAAACACTTCCTGTCCAGGTACATGCTCTATAACACTCCTCAAACACTACCTGTCCAGGTACCTGCTCTATAACACTCCTCAAACACTACCTGTCCAGGTACCTGCTATATAACACTCCTCAAACACTACCTGTCTAGGTACCTGCTATATAACACTCCTCAAACACTACCTGTCTATGTACCTGCTATATAACACTCCTCAAACACTACCTGTCTATGTACCTGTTATATAACACTCCTCAAACACTACCTGTCCAGGTACCTGCTATATAACACTCCTCAAACACTACCTGTCCAGGTGCCTGATCTTTAACACTCCTCAAACACTACCTGTCCAGGTGCCTGATCTATAACACTTCTCAAACACTACCTGTCCAGGTGCCTGATCTTTAACACTCCTCAAACACTACCTGTCCAGGTGCCTGATCTTTAACACTCCTCAAACACTACCTGTCCAGGTGCCTGATCTATAACACTCCTCAAACACTACCTGTCCATGTACCTGCTATATAACACTCCTCAAACACTACCTGTCCAGGTACCTGCTATATAACACTCCTCAAACACTACCTGTCCAGGTACCTGCTATATAACACTCCTCAAACACTACCTGTCCAGGTACATGCTATATAACACTCCTCAAACACTACCTGTCCAGGTACCTGCTATATAACACTCCTCAAACACTACCTGTCCAGGTACCTGCTCTATAACACTCCTCAAACACTACCTGTCCAGGTGCCTGCTATATAACACTCCTCAAACACTACCTGTCCAGGTACCTGCTATATAACACTCCTCAAACACTACCTGTCCAGGTACCTGCTCTATAACACTCCTCAAACACTACCTGTCCAGGTGCCTGCTATATAACACTCCTCAAACACTACCTGTCCAGGTGCCTGCTCTATAACACTCCTCAAACACTACCTGTCCAGGTACCTGCTATATAACACTCCTCAAACACTACCTGTCCAGGTACCTGCTATATAACACTCCTCAAACACTACCTGTCCAGGTACCTGCTATATAACACTCCTCAAACACTACCTGTCCAGGTACCTGATCTATAACACTCCTCAAACACTACCTGTCTAGGTACCTGCTATATAACACTCCTCAAACACTACCTGTCCAGGTACCTGCTCTATAACACTCCTCAAACACTACCTGTCTATGTACCTGCTATATAACACTCCTCAAACACTACCTGTCTATGTACCTGCTATATAACACTCCTCAAACACTACCTGTCCAGGTTCCTGCTATATAACACTCCTCAAACACTACCTGTCCAGGTGCCTGATCTATAACACTCCTCAAACACTACCTGTCCAGGTACCTGCTCTATAACACTCCTCAAACACTACCTGTCCAGGTACCTGTTATATAACACTCCTCAAACACTACCTGTCCAGGTACCTGCTCTATAACACTCCTCAAACACTACCTGTCCAGGTGCCTGCTATATAACACTCCTCAAACACTTCCTGTCCAGGTACCTGCTCTATAACACTCCTCAAACACTACCTGTCCAGGTACCTGCTCTATAACACTCCTCAAACACTACCTGTCCAGGTACCTGCTATATAACACTCCTCAAACACTACCTGTCTAGGTACCTGCTATATAACACTCCTCAAACACTACCTGTCTATGTACCTGCTATATAACACTCCTCAAACACTACCTGTCCAGGTACCTGCTATATAACACTCCTCAAACACTACCTGTCCAGGTACCTGCTCTATAACACTCCTCAAACACTACCTGTCTAGGTACCTGCTATATAACACTCCTCAAACACTACCTGTCTATGTACCTGCTATATAACACTCCTCAAACACTACCTGTCCAGGTACCTGCTATATAACACTCCTCAAACACTACCTGTCCAGGTGCCTGATCTTTAACACTCCTCAAACACTACCTGTCCAGGTGCCTGATCTATAACACTTCTCAAACACTACCTGTACAGGTGCCTGATCTTTAACACTCCTCAAACACTACCTGTCCAGGTGCCTGATCTATAACACTTCTCAAACACTACCTGTCCAGGTGCCTGATCTTTAACACTCCTCAAACACTACCTGTCCAGGTGCCTGATCTTTAACACTCCTCAAACACTACCTGTCCAGGTGCCTGATCTATAACACTCCTCAAACACTACCTGTCCATGTACCTGCTATATAACACTCCTCAAACACTACCTGTCCAGGTACCTGCTATATAACACTCCTCAAACACTACCTGTCCAGGTACCTGCTATATAACACTCCTCAAACACTACCTGTCCAGGTACATGCTATATAACACTCCTCAAACACTACCTGTCCAGGTACCTGCTATATAACACTCCTCGAACACTACCTGTCCAGGTACCTGCTCTATAACACTCCTCAAACACTACCTGTCCATGTGCCTGCTATATAACACTCCTCAAACACTACCTGTCCAGGTACCTGCTATATAACACTCCTCAAACACTACCTGTCCAGGTACCTGCTCTATAACACTCCTCAAACACTACCTGTCCAGGTGCCTGCTATATAACACTCCTCAAACACTACCTGTCCAGGTGCCTGCTCTATAACACTCCTCAAACACTACCTGTCCAGGTACCTGCTATATAACACTCCTCAAACACTACCTGTCCAGGTACCTGATCTATAACACTCCTCAAACACTACCTGTCTAGGTACCTGCTATATAACACTCCTCAAACACTACCTGTCCAGGTACCTGCTCTATAACACTCCTCAAACACTACCTGTCTATGTACCTGCTATATAACACTCCTCAAACACTACCTGTCTATGTACCTGCTATATAACACTCCTCAAACACTACCTGTCCAGGTACCTGCTATATAACACTCCTCAAACACTACCTGTCCAGGTGCCTGATCTTTAACACTCCTCAAACACTACCTGTCCAGGTGCCTGATCTTTAACACTCCTCAAACACAACCTGTCTAGGTACCTGATCTTTAACACTCCTCAAACACTACCTGTCCAGGTGCCTGATCTATAACACTCCTCAAACACTACCTGTCCAGGTGCCTGATCTTTAACACTCCTCAAACACTACCTGTCCAGGTGCCTGATCTATAACACTCCTCAAACACTACCTGTCCAGGTGCCTGATCTTTAACACTCCTCAAACACTACCTGTCCATGTACCTGCTATATAACACTCCTCAAACACTACCTGTCCAGGTACCTGCTATATAACACTCCTCAAACACTACCTGTCCAGGTACCTGCTATATAACACTCCTCAAACACTACCTGTCCAGGTACCTGCTCTATAACACTCCTCAAACACTACCTGTCTAGGTACCTGCTATATAACAATGATGCTCGTCTCCATAAGACAGTTCTGTTTGAGGTTTTTGAATCCTTACTCTTCTATCCATCTGTCATTACTCCTTCCTCACTCATTCTCTCTCTATATCTCTATTTATTCTTATTTTATCCTATATTTTTCTCTATCCCCATCTGTCATTACCTCTTCATTTTGTTGCTTTGCCCCCCTCCCTTCAGTGAGGATTTTAAGCTGGACATCAAACGATCTCGCCGTAGATTTAAAAGTCCAAAGGCATCAAGTTTAGGTTGTTCAAAAAGGGTGAGTGAGTTTATCTCTTTGTGACTCAATTGACATTCTAACTGGTGTCTGCCGTTTTGACTGTTGTTTCTCTGTGTCAGTAGCTGTCTTCTCTTTCTGTAATACTTTCATATTTGTGGATCTTTGTCTGTCTCTGTTTTTTTGATTGTTTGTTTGTATCACTTTCCCTTTCTTCCTCTCTTATTCCATCTCGCTCACCCTCCCTCTCTCCAGTCTCTCTCTCTCTCTCTGCAGTGGGCTGTTTAAGACTGATAAAGGGATTGGCGGTGCTGGTATGAAGCTGGACTCTCTGGAAATGCAGTTTGAGACCAAACAGCTAATAAAGGTGAAATCACACACACACACCAAAATAGCATTCCAAGCTAATGTTGAGTTGTGTGTGTATGGTTGTGTTTGTGCGGTATGTGTACACATGTCAGCTGGCTGACCATATCTGGCCTGCCGGCCGACACATCCCATCTGGCCGGCCGACTGGTACTATCTGGCCGGCTGAACAGACTGGTCCTTTCTGGCCGGACGACTGGTACTAGCTGGCCGGCCGGCTGACTGGTACTATCTTGCCAGTCGAATGGTCCCATCTGGCTGGCCGACCTGTCCCATCTGTCTGGCCGATCTGTCCCATCTGTCTGGCCGACCTGTCCCATCTGTTTGGCCGACTTGTCCAATCTGTCCGGCCGACCTGTCCCATCTGGCCAACCGGCCGACTGGTCCTATTTAGCCAGCCGACTGATCTTATCTGGCCGGCCGACCGGTCTTATCTGTCTGGCCGACCGGTCCCATCTGTCTGGCCAACCTGTCCCATCTGTCTGGCCGACCTGTCCCATCTGTCTGGCCGACCTGTCCCATGTGTCCGGCCGACCGGTCCTATCTTTCCGGCCGACTGGTCCTATCTGACCGGCTGGCCGACTGGTCCTATCTATCTATTCTTTGTGTTTTGAGGGTGGACTGATTGTATTATTTGGCATTAATAGACTGGTTTTACACTCAACAATTTTCTATCCAAGCTGGGAGAGAGCGTGAGGATGGCTCATGTCATGCAGGTTCATGTAGCCTATACAAGACAGTTATATATTATAAAAAATATATATATTGGTAGCTGATTAGTATGCTGTTACATCGAAAATGTATTTTACAATCTGCAATGTTTGAATTTCACTAAGAACACATTGAGAACACCTTCCTAAACCCCCCACCCCTTTGCCCTCAGAACAGCCTCAATTCGTCGGGGCATGGACTCTACAAGGTGGCGAAATAAGTTCCACAGGGATGCTGGCCCATGTTGATTCCAATGCTTCCCACAGTTGCATGGTGGACCATTGTTGATACACACAGTAAACTGTTGAGTGTGAAAAACCCAGCAGCGTTTCAGTTCTTGACACAAACTGGTGCACCTGGCACCAACAACCATAACCTGTTCAAAGGCACTTGCATCTTTTATCTTGCCCATTCACCCTCTGAATGGCGTACATACACAATCCATGTCTCAATTGTCTCAAGGCTTAAACATCCTTCTTTAATCGGTCTCCTCCCGTTCATGCACACTGATTGAAGTGGATTTAACAAGTGACATCAATAAGGGATCATAGCTTTCACCTAGATGCACCTGGTCAGTCTATGTCATGTTTTGTCCACTCAGGGTATATCTGTGTGTCGTCTCCCCTCATCCATTCCTCACCTGTCCTATGTCCGCTGCAGAGACTGCCTCCTACCAGTGTCTGCAGGGCAGAGCGTCTCAACTGCTATCTACTCAGCCCTCTTCGGCCCCCGGGCATGACCAGGCACGGGCATCACCTCCACTGCAGGTTCCTCCTGCCTCTGCCTCTCTGCCTAGACCAGCACCCAGAGACCAGCACCACCTCACAGCCCGGTCCAACGCAGCCAGGCCGCTGGGGAAATAAGAACAGAGGACAACTTCGTCAAAACAACAACAATAAAAACAGGCCACTAGAGAGACAGACAGAGAAGAAGTCAGTAAAGGACAGGGTAATGTTCATAAGTTACAACACAAGAAAACACAGTGAAACAGGTCGAATACCATCTGAACTTATACAATATCAAATGCTTGTTTTGTTTTTTTCATTGCAACATATTTTGTTATGGTGTGTGTTCTAATGAACACAACCCGGTTTCAGTAAAGAACATGTTCAAATGAATAGAGGACAGCATCAACAGGGTTGAGTTCAGGTGGATGACAATGTACACGTTTAGTGTTTGTATGTGTGTGAATGAACAGACAATGGAGGAGCATCCTAGAATGGATGCCTGGCTGGACACACTGTAAAGTTTGCGGGAACAGTACACACACACACAGCCTCTTGATTGAATGGATACAACACAATGGAGTTAGTGGGAGGCACGCAATGGACACCACAAAAACAAAGCCAGGTAGCTAGCTAGGAGGCCTATACCTTTATTACTGAAGGAGCAGGGAATTGGATGGAAAGGTGCCACCACAGCCACACTCAACTTAGTATAGCAAGTTAATGAGAAATATACAGTGGTAAGCTAGATTGTTTTTCCATTCTTCCACACTGGTGTTGAGTGAAACTGCAGGCTCTAGTTTTATCTTGTCTTGATTATTGTCCAGACATATGGTCAAGTGCTGCAAAGAAAGACCTAGTTAAGCTGCAGCTGGCCCAGAACACAGTGGCTGGTCTTGCTCTTCATTTTAATCAGAGGGCTGACATGCTGACCACACTGCTCGTGTTACGTGCACGAGAGTTGCAAAATAAATTTACACACCTGTTATTCAATAATTTCATCCAAACTGTTCGCTCGCGTCAACAAGCCCCTACCTGGTCAGGCGCTAAAATAGAACTTGGTTCTACTTTTGACACTTCACACGCTGCAAGTCCCACCTCTCCTATCTCCTCATTGGATTTTAGTAGCATGTACCCACGTGGGTGATTGAAAGGTGAGGTCCACACTCCAGTCCAGTTGGTGGTGGAAATGCACCTTAAGGTTAGTTGCCAACTGCGATTATAAAGTCCACAGAAGAAGAAGAAGAATATGACTGAAGGAGGATATATTACTAGAAACTAACTAGGTTTCCCCTTTTATCTGTGGATTAATTGTCGGAGTAGAGAACACACAATATTGTGACAAAAAATGGGTCAAAATTATACAAAGATCCAGAGAAAAAGGATATTGTGCATTTAAGGTAAAATAACAAACCAATGGTTATATCCCAGGACAAATTAGCTAGCAACAATAAGCTAGCAAGCTAAATGGCCATGTATGTTCCATGTGTTTCGACCTGTTCATAGATTAATATAGTTGGTTCAGTTTGTTTTGATATTTCAACCTGCGTGTCCTGATTGCATCTGTGGATGAACTAAATCAACATGTGTGCCCGGTCTATTCAGCATGTGATCTTAATAATATGCATGCCAGTCTCTCTTGGCTGAGAGTTGAGGAAAGACTGACTGTGTCACTTCTTGTTTTTATAAGAAACATTCATGTGTAGGAAATTCCAAATTGTTTGCGTAGTCAATTTACACACAACACTGACACACACACTTACACCACCAGACATACTAGCAGGGTTTTTTCACAGTCCCCAGGTCCAGAACAAATTCAAGGAAAAGTACAGTATTATACAGAGCCATGAGTGCATGGAACTCCCTTCAACCTTATCTAGCACAATTGAACAGAAAACCTGGATTTAAAAAAACGAATAAAGCAACACCTCACGGCTGTCACGTTCCTGACCTGTTTTCCCTTGTTTTTGTATTTGTTTAGTATGGTCAGGGCGTGAGTTGGGGTGGGCATTCTATGTTGTGTGTCTAGTTTGTCTGTTTCTGTGTCCAGCCTAATATGGTTCTCAATCAGAGACAGCTGTCAATCGTTGTCCCTGATTGAGAATCATATATAGGTGGCTTGTTTTGTGTTGGGGATTGTGGGTGGTTGTTTCCTGTCTTTGTGTTTGTGTTCTGCACCAGATAGGACTGTCTCGGCTTTCACGTTTGTTATTTTGTTATTTGTTAATGTTCACCGTTTATCGTCTTATTAAACATGTTGAACAATAACCGCGCTGCATTGGTCCTCTCCTTCATCCCAGGAAGAAAGCCGTTACAACGGCACGCCTCTCCCCCGTGTGACTTACTTGATGTGTGTATGTACTGACATGTGTAACTGATAGATGCACACACACACTACATGTAAATATTTTTAAATGTATGTAAAGTATGTTTGTCTGGAATGTCTTTTTCATTATGTGTCAGACCTCAGTAAGACTAGCTATTGCCGACGGCAATCCTAATAAATCAAAAACAAACAAAAAATACGTTAAAAACATAAAACGTATCCATGATCCAGGCTGTATCACAACCGGCCGTGATTGGGAGTCCCATAGGACGGCGCACAATTGGCCCAGAGTCGTCTGGATTTGGCCGGTGTAGGCTGTCATTGTAAATAAGAATTTGTTCTTAACTGACTTGCCTAGTTAAATTAAGGTTAAATAAAAAATAAATAATAATAATAATAATTACATCAGACACAAGAAACTAGCTGGGTTAGCCCTTGCCAGAAGATATCGACCCTGCCGCTACACTTGTTTACACTGAGCTGCACTGAGGTTTGAACGCAATCATGGTTGCATTAAGACATCGTGGAGCCAGCACGAGATATGGGTCGGAAATCGTGCCTCAATGCAGGGATGGGATGCACTGTACTCCAAATTTGACCTTCATCCACACTGCTCCTTCGAGAAGATTGAAGTACTGCTAATTTACCTGGAAAACTGATGCTAGCTACCAGTTACCCACAGCAGACATTTTGGTATGGCACATTGTGTAGAACAACAAAGGAGCTGATTGGCTGACACTGCCATTCCAAAATGGCTGCGGTGGCTACATACAACAGTATAACAACATGCTCCACCTGGCTAACATTATGATTAGCTAACATTGATAACAATTTACCACAATTCATCAATGTGGACCTGAGGGAATAGCTGAGTTACTGCTCCAAAAATAGCACATGGCTAGCATCACGTTTGGCATCGATTTAGCTAGGCTAGCTAGATAACAGGCTAGCTAATCTAGCTAACATTAGCTAACGTTGGTGATGATATGAATCTGAAATAAGAACCTTAACTGCTTTTTGAGGAGTTTTTCAATGGATAACAGATGGAAAGTTCAATGTAATAGCCTACACATTCTTACCTTGGAAAGCAGCACTTGCATGTGTGTTGTGTGTCTTTGTGTTGTGTCTTTGTGTTCAAAATCAAATCAAGTGTTATTTGTCACATGCGCCGAATACAACAGGTGTAGTAGACCTTACCGTGAAATGCTTACTTAAAAGCCCTTAACCAACAATGTTGTGTGTCTTCTTGTATGTATTCCTGTTGGTCACTATTTGGGAATGGGTGATGGTGGTTTAGATTGTCTCCCTAGCCTCTTGGGAACGTTTTACAATTTGTGAGCTTGTTTTATCAATCATGAGCACATTTTATATCAATTCATGCACACGTTTTAGTAATTTGTGAGCGTGTTTTACATTTCATGAGCTTGTTTTATAAATCATGAGCATGTTTTATATCAATTCATGCACACGTTTAAGTAATTCATGTGCATTTTTTATAATCGTGAGCTCGTTTTATAAATCATGACAGGTTTTATATCAATGGGGCGTGCTCGGTCCTCCTTTTCCTGTAGTCCACAATTATCTCCTTTGTCTTGATCACGTTGAGGGAGAGGTTGTCCTTGTACCACACGGTCAGGTCTCTGACCTCCTCCCAATAGGCTGTCTCGTCGTTGATCAGGCCTACCACTGTGGTGTCAACGGCAAACTTAATGATGGTGTTGGAGTTGTGCCTGGTCGTGCAGTCATGAGTGAGCAGGGAGTACAGGAGGGGACTGAGCCCCTGAGGGGCCCCCGTGTTGAGGATCAGCGTGACGGATGTGTTGTAACCTACCCTTACCACCTTGGGGCGGCCCGTCAGAAAGTCCAGGACCCAGTTGCAGAGGGAGGTGTTTAGTCCCAGGGTCCTTAGCTTAGTGATGAGCTTTGAGGGCACTATGATGTTGAAAGCTGAGCTGTAGTCAATGAATAGCATTCTCACATAGGTGTTCCTTTTGTCCAGGTGTGAAAGTGCAGTGTGGACTGCAATAGAGATTGCATCATCTGTGGATCTGTTTGGGCGGTATGCAAATTGGAGTGGGTCTAGGGTTTCTGGGATAATGGTGTTGATGTGAGCCATGACCAGCCTTTCAAAGCACTTCATGGCTACAGACGTGAGTGCTACGGGTCGGTAGTCATTTAGGCAGCTTACCTTAGTGTTCTTGGGCACAGGGACTATGGTGGTCTGCTTGAAACATGTTGGTATTACAGACTTAATCAGGGACATGTTGAAAATGTCAGTGAAGACACTTTCCAGTTGGTCAGCACATGCTCGGAGTACACGTCCTGGTAATCCGTCTGGCCCCGCGGCCTTGTGAATGTTGACCTGTTTAAAGGTTTTACTCACATCGGCTGCGGAGAGCGTGATCACACAGTCGTCCGGAACAGCGGATGCTCTCATGCATGTCTCAGTGTTACTTGCCTCGAAGCGAGCATAGAAGTTATTTAGCTCGTCTGGTAGGCTCGTGTCACTGGGCAGCTCTCGGCTGTGCTTCCCTTTGTAGTCTGTAATAGTTTATAGCCGAGTCACTGGTGCTTCCTACTTTAATTTTTGCTTGTAAGCAGGAATCAGGAGGAAAGAATTATGGTCAGATTTGCCAAATGGAGGGCGAAGGAGAGCTTTGTACACGTCTCTGTGTGTGGAGTAAAGGTGGTCTAGAGTTTTTTTCCCTCTGGTTGCACATTGAAGATGCTGATAGAAATTAGGTAAAACTAATTGAAGTTTCCCTGCATTAAAGTCCCCGCCCACTAGGAGTGCGTTTTCCTATTTTCTTATGGCGGTTAACAGCTCATTGAGTGCGGTTTTAGTGCCAGCCTCGGTCTGTGGTGGTATGTAGACAGCTACGAAAAATACAGATGAAAACTCTCTATGTAGATAGTGTGGTCTACAGGTTATCATGAGATATTCCACGCAAGGCGAGCAAAACCTTAACACTTCCTTAGATATCGTGCACCAGCTGTTGTTTAGAAATATACATAGGCCGCCGCCCCATGTTTTACCAGAGGCTGCTGTTCTGTCCTGCCGATAGAGTGTATAACCCGCCAGCTGTATGTTAATAATGTCGTTGTTCAGCCACGACTCGTGAAACATAAGATATTACATCTTTTAAATGTCCCTTTGATAGGATATACATACTTTCAGTTCGTCCCATTTATTTTCCAGCGATTGAACGTTGGCTAACAGTACGGATGGCAAAGGCAGATTAGCCACTCGTCGCCTGATCCTCACAACGCACCCCAATCTCTTTCCGCAAAATCTCAGTTTCTTTATCCAACGAATGAAGGGGATGAGGGCTTGTTCGGGTATTTGGAGTATATCCTTCCAGTCCGACTCATTAAAGAAAAAGTATTTGTCCAGTTCTAGGTGAGTAATCGCTGTTCTGATGTCCAGAAGCTCTTTTCAGTCATAAGACACAGTAGCAGCAACATTATGTACAAAATTCACTACAAACAATGCAAAAAAACTAACAAAATAGCACTGTTGGTTAAAAGCCAATAAAACGGCAGCCATCCTCTCCTGCGCCATCTCATCTCAGCTGGGGTTATAATTTACGCAATAGGCTACAAACACACACATTCACTATAATGTCCCATGGACAGGCTCTTAAAAAGGACAGATGGCAACTGAATTCACAACAGTGTGACATGCCACGATATGTATACTGAAGAAAAATAATAACGCAACATACAACAATTTAATTGATTTAACTGAGTTACAGTTCATATGAGGAAGTCAGTCAATTGAAAAAAATGCATTAGGCCCTAATCTATGGATTTCACATGACTTGGAATACAGATGTGCATCTGTTGGTCACAGATACCTTATTTTTGTGCATTCAAATTTCCAGCAATAAAATGCAATTGTGTTCGTAGTCCATAGTTTATGCCTTCCCTTATACCATAACCACACTGCCATCATGGGGCACTCTGTTCACAATGTTGACATCAGCAAACCGCTCACCCCCACAACCTCATACAAGTGGTTTGCGGTTGTGAGGCCGGTTGGACGTACTGCCAAATTCTCTAAAACAACATTGAAGGCAGCTTATGGTAGAGAAATTCAAATTTAATTATCTGGCAACATCTCTGGTGGACACAATTGGACGCTCCCTCAGAACTTGAGACATCTGTGGCATTGTGTTGTGTGACAAAACTTCACATTTTAGAGTGGCCTTTTATTGTCCCCAGCACAAGGTGCACCTGTTGGTTTGATTATCCTGTTTGGTCAGCTTCTTGACATGCCATGCCTATCAGGTGGATGGATTATCTTAGCAAAGGAGAAATGCTCACTAACAGGGATGTAAGCAAATTTGTGCACAAAGCTTGAGATAAATAAGCTTTTTGTGCATTTCTGGGATCTTTTATTTCAGCTCATGAATCATGGGTCCAACACTTTACATGTTGCATTTATATTTTTGTTCAGTGTAGGTTATGGTTAAACAACTGTAGCCCATAAGTAGGGGATTTGGTTAAAAATAAATATTAAAATGATGGCGATGTTGATAATTATAATGATAAAAATAATTATAGTGATATTGATGATGACTGCAATAATGTTGGTGGTGATGATTTTGAGTCTGTATGTCATTGTGTCTGTCTGTTCAGTTGGTAGTAATGTTGATGAATAGCGGTTGCCCCTAGGAACCCCAAAATCAACACCACTCACCCTCCTGCTGACAGATGGCCAATCATCTAAAGCACCGTGAGATACCTTTATGTGTATGAACAGGAATGTTCTGTGTATGTGTGTGTTTGTCCATCCGCCCTTCCGTCCATTTGTCTGTGTATACCGGTATGTTAGAATCAGTATTTGTATATGACCACATGCTAGCTGGCGATTGCTGTAAAGCCCAATGGGATGGCTTTATATACTATGCACCCAGGGGGTCATTGGAGTGTGGAGAGGTGTGCTGTGACCACACACTGGCTCACACTCTACATGGAAAGACAGAGAGCCATTCATTTTGTGTCCATGACAGCAAGATAAACAGAGAGATTGAATGAGAGAGGGAGAGGGAAAGAGAGAGAGATGGAAAAAGTAACAGAAAAGGGGAAATAATAATGGAAGAGACTCAAAAAGAGAAGGAGAGAGCAAGAAAGGGAGAGGAATATAGCGACGAACAATAAAGGGAAGAACGTTACAATGAGTTTATAATAAATAAGTACTGTGAAGAAAGTGGACGGAGCAGTCAGAAGAACGAGAAGAGAATAGCAGATAGCATATTGTAGTCGTATCTGAGCAAGAGGAAGTCATTAAACACTACTCTGAGTGAATTAGGCTCAATGTAATATAGCTAACTGTATTCATTCCATCATCTGAACACTGTTGGTTCTTGGCAGTTTGCCATACTTTAGGGACCCCAAGAGTATTACAGTTGTAATTGCACTCACTTTCCAATCCAATCTCATTCAAATGCGGTAGCAGGCTGGTTACCAAATTTCTTGGAGCCAGGGAACCATGAAATACACTGAACAAATGTGTCTTGCCACAATTTACTCCTTAGCCACGAAGGAACTAGCCATGACCTGCTGTTTGATATGCAGATCCAAAGCACACTCTCTGCACGCCCACCACACAACCTGCGTGTGTGTGTGTGTGTGTGTGTGTGTGTGTGTGTGTGTGTGTGTGTGTGTGTGTGTGTGTGTGTGTGTGTGTGTGTGTGTGTGTGTGTGTGTGTGTGTGTGAAAAAATGTGTGCGTGCGTGTCTGTGCATTTGACCAAACTCACCCCTGACAGCGTACAACAATCCACCTCAATGGCACCATAGCAACCGAGAAAGCAATTTACACTGGAGTCCAGTAAACGCCAAATTAAAAGACTTCTGTGAAAATAGTTAGTTATATCCACATGCATTGCTGCTCACCGAGGCGTGAGTCTGTTCTTCGGTGCTTCACTTCAGAGCAGCAGTCCTCAGCAGTCCTCACTCCTCATTGTGTAGTCACAATCGTGGCCAGAGCCTCGGGGTGAAGCTCTATTCAGGTTTAGGATGAATCTCAAAAGTGGCTGCCTTTCCTCATCTCCTCCCTTTCATTTACACTGAATCTATGGACAGGATTGGTGAAAGCTTCTGTATATAATCGATGTCCACCAGGTATTTTCTCGCAACTGTCATGCACTTTCACCACAGTGCCTCAGAAATTTGACGAATAGAGAAAGCCGCTATAAACAATTGAGATGCACAGATTAGCTAAAGAGAAGTTCAGCAGAAGGAAAGGAGTTGAGGGGAGAAGGCCACTTGAGACTATTGAGATGTACCCTTGACTCTAGAGGGGGAGAAGGTCTTTGTTGTGGGACTGGAGAGTTGCCTCAGTGATGATGGAACACAACAAGTCAGTGCCAGTAAGGCCGACTGATTTCCTGCTATCAACACTAGGCTGCTATTCATCACTGTTATCACACTGCTAAAGTATTGCAGTTGGTGAGGTTTCATTTTATCTAATCAAATCCTGTAGCCTACAGACTTACTTACATATTAGCTAGATTGCATCTGGTTTTCCTTGTTTCATCTTTTGCTCAGGTACACCAACTTAATACCAGCTGATCTTACAGTCTACACTCCTTGAAAAAAAGGGTTCCAAAAGGGTTCTTTGGCTGTCTCCATAGGAGAAAACTTTTTAGTTCCATGTAGAATCTTTATAGGTTCCGGCTGGAATCTTTTTGGGTTCATTGTCAAACCCTCTGTGAAAAGGGTTCTATATGGAACCCAAAAAGGTTCTAACTGGAACCAAAAGGGTTGTACCTGGAATTGAAAGGGGTTCTCCAATGGGTTGTCCTATGGGGACAGCCGACTAACCCTTTCAGGTTCTAAATTGCACCTGTGCAATCATAAAGTCTGGGATCGTATAATATAGCAATATATGTCCTATACTCTAATACACTACTGTAGGATATAGTGAGACTTCATTTCACAGAGAGGCCCATGGTTTAATGGCTGTTCTGGTAAGGGAAGCGATCAGACAGGACTATGATAGGTGGCAGCTGCAGACAGTCACATCAAGCTGTTCACAAGGTGATACCCTCTGTGCATGTGTGTGTGGGAGAGAAAGAGAGAGCGAGCGAGAGAGAGAGAAAAGGAGAGAGAAAAGGAGAGAGAAAAGGAGAGAGAGACATGGAAAGAGAGCAGGAGGGAGTAAGAGAGGTGGGGAGAGAGAGATGTGGAGAGCAGTGGCGTGTCCAGGGGGTGGCCTGTGTGGCCACGAACCCACCTAAAATTTGATTGTTCCCCTCTGAAATGGTCACCTCTGAAAATGTTGATAGTTTTGACGAAGATGCACACCGACAGCAAGACTCATCCATCTCACCAGAGAAAGCATTTCGCTACACCCACAATAACATCTGCTAAACATGCGTATGATACCAATAAAATTTGATTTGATTTGATTTTGAAACAGCGCCCCTCTGTCTTAGTGTGTGTACCCCATGTATATGATACTGTCTGGCCAAAAAGAGTATGACAGGTCATATTCTTTTTGACCCGACGGCATCAGATACATGGGCTACAGATACTATGACAGAGGTGTAAAGCGTCTGTGTGTAGCTGGTGAGATGAGTCAGGCGCAGGACAGCAGATATGAATAATGAAAGCAATTTTACTCAAATATATCACAATACACGTCGTAATAAATACAAGGCCACAAATACGGACTGCAATACAATAAACAATTACTCACAAACAAACATGGGGGAACAGAGGGTTAAATAATGAACAAGTAATTGGGGGATTGAAACCAGGTGTGTAAGACAAAACAAATGGAAAATCAAAAGTGGATCGGCGATGGCTAGAAGGCCGGTGACGTCAACCGCTGAACGCCGCCCGAACAAGGAGAGGGACCGACTTCGGCGGAAGTCGTGACAGTACCCCCCCCTTGACGCGCGGCTCCGGCAGCACGCCAACACCGACCTCGGGGACAATCCGGAGGACGAGGCGCAGGGCGATCCGGATGGAGACGGTGGAACTCCCGCAGCAACGAAGGGTCCAAGACGTCCTCCACCGGCACCCAGCATCTCTCCTCCGGACCGTACCCCTCCCACTCCACGAGGTACTGAAGGCCCCTTGCCCGACGCCTCGATTCCAGGATGGCTCGAACAGCATACGCCGGGGCCCCCTCAAGGAGTCTGAGGAACCTCCCGCACCTCAGACTCCTGGAGCAGACCAGCCACCACCGGCCTGAGGAGAGACACATGGAACAAGGGGTTCATTCGATAATCGGGGGGAAGCTGTAACCTGTAACATACCTCGTTCAGTCTCCTCAGGACTTTGAATGGTCCCACAAACCGCGGACCCAGCCTCCGGCAGGGAAGGCGAAGGGGCAGGTTTTGGGTCGAGAGCCAGACCCGGTCCCCCGGTGCGAACACCAGGGCCTCACTGCGGTGGTGGTCGGTGCTCGCCTTCTGCCGCCTCACGGCCCGTTGCAGGTGCACATGGGCGGCGTCCCAGGTCTCCTCCGAGTGCTTAAACCATTCGTCCACCGCAGGAGCTTCGATCTGGCTCTGATGCCAAGGTGCCAGAACCGGCTGATACCCCAGTACGCACTGGAAGGGAGAGAGGTTAGTGGAGGAGTGGCGGAGTGAGTTTTGGGCCATCTCTGCCCAGGGGATGAACGCCGCCCACTCCCCCGGCCGGTCCTGGCAATAGGACCGCAGAAACCTACCCACATCCTGGTTTACTCTCTCCACCTGCCCGTTACTCTCGGGGTGAAAACCTGAGGAGAGGATGACCGAGACCCCCAGACGTTCCAAATCAAATCAAATCAAATTTTATTTGTCACATACACATGGTTAGCAGATGTTAATGCGAGTGTAGCGAAATGCTTGTGCTTCTAGTTCCGACAATGCAGTAATAACCAACAAGTAATCTAACCTAACAATTCCACAACTACTACCTTATACACACAAGTGTAAAGGGATAAAGAATATGTACATAAAGATATATGAATGAGTGATGGTACAGAACGGCATAGGCAAGATGCAGTAGATGGTATAGAGTACAGTCTATACATATGATATGAGTAATGTAGGGTATATAAACATAAAGTGGCATAGTTTAAAGTGGCTAGTGATACATGTATTACATAAAGATGGCAAGATGCAGTAGATGATATAGAGTACAGTATATACATATACATATGAGATGGGTAATGTAGGGTATGTAAACATTATATTAAGTGGCATTGTTTAAAGTGGCTAGTGATACATTTTTACATCATTTCCATCCATTCCCATTATTAAAGTGGCTGGAGTTGAGTCAGTATGTTGGCAGTGGCCACTAAATGTTAGTGGTGGCTGTTTAACAGTCTGATGGCCTTGAGATAGAAGCTGTTTTTCAGTCTCTCGGTCCCTGCTTTGATGCACCTGTACTGACCTCGCCTTCTGGATGATAGCGGGGTGAACAGGCAGCGGCTCGGGTGGTTGTTGTCCTTGATGATCTTTATGGCCTTCCTGTGACATCGGGTGGTGTAGGTGTCCTGGAGGGCAGGTAGTTTGCCCCCGGTGATGCGTTGTGCAGACCTCACTACCCTCTGGAGAGCCTTACGGTTGTGGGCGGAGCAGTTGCCGTACCAGGCGGTGATACAGCCCGACAGGATGCTCTCGATTGTGCATTTGTAGAAGTTTGTGAGTGCTTTTGGTGACAAGCCGAATTTCTTCAGCCTCCTGAGGTTGAAGAGGCGCTGCTGCGCCTTCTTCACAACGTTGTCTGTGCGGGTGGACCAATTCCGTTTGTCCGTGATGTGTACACTACTGTCCCGTCGATGTGGACAGGGGGGGGGGCTCCTTCTGCTGTTTCCTGAAGTCCACAATCATCTCCTTTGTTTTGTTGACGTTGAGTGTGAGGTTATTTTCCTGACACCACACTCCGAGGGCCCTCACCTCCTCCCTGTAGGTCGTCTCGTCGTTGTTGGTAATCAAGCCTACCACTGTAGTGTCGTCCGCAAACTTGATGATTGAGTTGGAGGCGTGCATGGCCACGCAGTCGTGGGTGAACAGGGAGTACAGGAGAGGGCTCAGAACGCACCCTTGTGGGGCCCCAGTGTTGAGGATCAGCGGGGTGGAGATGTTGTTACCTACCCTCACCACCTGGGGGCGGCCCGTCAGGAAGTCCAGGACCCAGTTGCACAGGGCGGGGTCGAGACCCAGGGTCTCGAGCTTGATGACAAGTTTGGAGGGTACTATGGTGTTAAATGCTGAGCTGTAGTCGATGAACAGCATTCTCACATAGGTATTCATCTTGTCCAGATGGGTTAGGGCAGTGTGCAGGGTAGTTGCGATTGCGTCGTCTGTGGACCTATTGGGTCGGTAAGCAAATTGAAGTGGGTCTAGGGTGTCAGGTAGGGTGGAGGTGATATGGTCCTTGACTAGTCTCTCAAAGCACTTCATGATGACGGAAGTGAGTGCTACGGGGCGGTAGTCGTTTAGCTCATTTACCTTAGCTTTCTTGGGAACAGGAACAATGGTGGCCCTCTTGAAGCATGTGGGAACAGCAGACTGGGATAAGGATTGATTGAATATGTCCTTAAACACACCAGCCAGCTGGTCTGCGCATGCTCTGAGGACGCGGCTGGGAATGCCGTCTGGGCCTGCAGCCTTGCGAGGGTTAACACGTTTAAATGTTTTACTCACTTCGGCTGCAGTGAAGGAGAGCCCGCAGGTTTTGGTAGCGGGCCGTGTCAGTGGCACTGTATTGTCCTCAAAGCGAGCAAAAAAGTTATTTAGCCTGTCTGGGAGCAAGACATCCTGGTCCGCGACGGGGCTGGTTTTCTTTTTGTAATCCATGATTGACCTTAGACCCTGCCACATACCTCTTGTGTCTGAGCTGTTGAATTGCGACTCTACTTTGTCTCTATACTGGCACTTAGCTTGTTTGATTGCCTTGCGGAGGGAATAGCTACACTGTTTGTATTCGGTCATGTTTCCGGTCACCTTGCCCTGGTTAAAAGCAGGGGTTCGCGCTTTCAGTTTCACGCGAATGCTGCCATCAATCCACGGTTTCTGGTTTGGGAATGTTTTAATCGTTGCTGTGGGTACGACATCGTCAATGCACTTTCTAATGAACTCGCTCACCGAATCAGCGTATTCGTCAATGGTGTTGTTGGACGCAATGCGGAACATATCCCAATCCACGTGATCGAAGCAGTCTTGAAGCGTGGAATCAGATTGGTCGGACCAGCGTTGAACAGACCTGAGCGTGGGAGCTTGCTGTTTTAGTTTCTGTTTGTAGGCTGGAAGCAACAAAATGGAGTCGTGGTCAGCTTTTCCAAAAGGAGGGCGGGGGAGGGCCTTATATGTGTCGCGGAAGTTAGTATAACAATGATCCAAGGTTTTACCAGCCCTGGTAGCACAATCGATATGCTGATAGAATTTAGGGAGTTTTGTTTTCAGATTAGCCTTGTTAAAATCCCCAGCTACGATGAATGCAGCCTCAGGGTGTGTGGTTTCCAGTTTACATAAAGTCAGATAAAGTTCGTTCAGGGCCATCGAACGCTCTCCAGACTCTGGACGTGAACTGGGGACCCCGATCAGAGACTATGTCCTCAGGCACCCCATAGTGCCGGAAGACGTGAGTGAACAGGGCCTCCGCAGTCTGTAGGGCCGTAGGGAGACCGGGCAAAGGGAGGAGACGGCAGGACTTAGAAAACCGATCCACAACGACCAGGATTCTGGTGTTGCCCTGTGAGGGAGGAAGATCCGTCAAGAAGTCCACGGCTGTTTTGGAACAGGTAGGGGTTGTAACTTCCCTCTGGGCAGGTGCCTGGGAGCCTTTGCCAAGGTGGACCACCAGTACTTCCCACTAAGGCAACGCACCGTCCGACCGATGCCAGGATGACCAGAGGAGGGTGACGTGTGGGCCCAATAGATCAAACGGTCGCAGACAGCAGACGGAATGTACAGGCGCCCAGCTGGACACTGGGGGGGAGTGGGCTCTGTGCGTAACGCCCGCTTAATGTCCGCGTCCAGCTCCCACACCACCGGTGCCACCAGGCAAGAGGCCGGAAGTATGGGAGTGTGATCCATGGACTGCTCCTCTGTGTCATACATCCGGGACAGTGCGTCTGCCTTAGCGTTCTGGGAACCTGGTCTGTAGGACAGAGTGAAAACAAAACGGGTAAAGAACATGGCCCACCTTGCCTGGCGAGGGTCCAGTCTCCTCGCCGCCCGGATGTACTCCAGATTGCGATGGTCAGTCCAGATGAGGAAGGGGTGTTTAGCCCCCTCAAGCCAATGTCTCCACGCCTTCAGAGTCTTGACAACAGCCAACAGCTCCCGGTCCCCCACATCATAGTTTCGCTCCGCCGGGCTGAGTTTCTTCGAAAAGAAATCACAGGGGCGGAGCTTTGGTGGCGTGCCCGAGCGCTGAGAGAGCACGGCTCCTATCCCAGCCTCGGACGCGTCCAACTCCACTATGAACGCCAAAGAGGGATCCGGATGAGCCAGCACGGGAGCCGAGGTAAACAGAGCCTTCAGGTGACCAAAAGCCCTGTCCGCCTCAGCCGACCACTGCAGTCGCACCGGTCCCCCCTTCAGCAGTGAGGTAATGGGAGCAGCTACCTGACCAAAACCCCGGATAAACCTCCGGTAGTAGTTGGCAAACCCTAGAAACCGCTGCACTTCCTTTACCGTGGTGGGAGTCGGCCAATTATGCACGGCTGAAATGCGGTCACTCTCCATCTCCACCCCTGAAGTGGAAATGCGGTACCCTAGGAAGGAGACGGACTGTTGGAAGAACAGACATTTCTCAGCCTTGACATAAAGGTCATGCTTCAACAGTCGACCAAGTACCCTGCGCACCAGGGACACATGCTCGGCGCGTGTAGCGGAGTATATCAGAATGTCGTCGATATACACCACTACACCCTGCCCTTGCAGGTCCCAGAAAATCTCGTCAACAAAGGCCTGGAAGACTGATGGAGCATTCATCAACCCTTACAGCATGACGAGGTACACATAGTGCCCTGAGGGGGTACTAAATTCTGTCTTCCACTCGTCTCCCTCCCGGGTACGCACCAGGTTGTAAGCGCTCCTGAGATCCAATTTTGTGAAGAAGCGCGCCCCATGCATTGACTCCATCGCACTGGCAATGAGAGGCAGCGGGTAGCTGTACCTCACTGTGATCTGATTGATACCCCGATAGTCAATACACGGGCGCAGACCTCCATCCTTCTTCTTCACAAAAAAGAAACTCGAGGAGGCAGGTGAAGTGGAGGGCTGAATGTATCCCTGCCCCAGGGATTCGGAGACATATGTTTCCATAGCTGCCGTCTCCTCCTGTGACAGAGGATACACGTGACTCCTGGGAAGTGCTGTGTCTACCAGGAGAATTATCGCACAATCCCCCCGTCGATGGGGTGGTAATTGAGTCGCCTTCTTCTTATAGAAGGCGAGAGCCAAACCTGGTCTGGACTTTCCACCGTAGTCGCACCGATGGAAACTCCTACACACCTCCCTGAGCACTTTCGTGACCACCCCTTGAGAGCCCTCTGTTGCCACGAAATAGTGGGGTCATGACAGGCCAACCAGGGTAGGCCCAGCACCACGGGAAACGCAGGAGAATCAATAACGAAGAGACTGATTCTGTCCTTGTGACTTTCCTGCGTAACCATGCTTAGTGGAGTGGTGGCCTCCCTAATCAACCCTGACCCTAATGGTCGACTATCTAGGGTGTGCACAGGGAAGGGCATATCCACAGGAACAAGGGGGATCCCTAAACTATGAGCAAATGAACGTTCAATAAAATTCCCAGCTGCACCTGAATCTACGAGCGCCTTATGCTGGGAATGCGGGGAAAACTCAGGAAATTTAATAAACACATACATGTGAGCAACAGGGGGCTATGGGTGAGCCTGGTGTCGACTCACCTGGGGTGACACGATAGTGCCCTGCCTGCTGCCTCGACTCCCTGAGGAACCTCCCCAGCACCGACCAGCGGTGTTACCTCTGCGGCCACAGATGGTGCAGGGAATGGCCCCTCCTCCGGTCACCCTAAGCTCAGCACCTCCCAGCTCCATGGGCGTGGGAGCGGAGGTGCTGGGGGATGGAACTGACAGGCCCCGATCCGGACGTCCGCTGGCAGCCAGAAGGTTGTCCAGCCGGAAGGAATGATCCACCAGCTGGTCCAACGTGAGGGTGGTGTCTCGGCAGGCCAACTCCCGACGGACGTCCTCGCGCGGACTGAACCGATAGGGTTGTTCCATCCCGCCCTGGCGGCCAGGGTCCGGAAGTCCAAAGCAAAATCCTGCGCGCTCCTCGTCCCCTGCCTCAGGTGGAACAGACGTTCACCTCTGCGTAATGGTCCAACGCCGCGTCTCCTTCACTCCATACGGCGTCGGCCCACTCCAGGGCTTTTCCTGAGAGGCAGGAGACGAGGGCGGACACGCTCTCACATCCCGAAGGAGCTGGGTGGATGGTCGCCAGGTAGAGCTCCAGCTGGAGTAGGAACCCCTGGCATCCGGCAGCCGTCCCATCATACTCCCTCGGGAGCGCGAGTCGAATCCCGCTGGGACCGGGTGAAGGAGGGGTGGACAGTGGGGCCTGCTGTAGTGGGGCTGGTGGAGGCGCTGGACGACCTCCTCCTCTCTCCCAGTGATGCAGCACGCGGCCCATGGCGGTGCCCAGGCGTTGCAACATGGTCGCGTGCTGCTGGACGCGCTCCTCTACCGCCACCAGGAGGGCGTCTGCTCCTGCTGACTCCATTCACAGGTGAGTAATTCTGTAAAGCGTCTGTGTGTAACTGGTGAGGTGAGTCAGACGCAGGACAGCAGATATGAGTAATGAAAGCAATTTTACTCAAATATATCACAATACGCGTCGTAATAAATACAAGGCCACAAATACGGACCGCAATACAATAAACAATTACTCACAAACAAACATGGGGGAACAGAGGGTTAAATAATGAACAAGTAATTGGGGGATTGAAACCAGGTGTGTAAGACAAAGACAAAACAAATGGAAAATGAAAAGTGGATGGTCGATGGCTAGAAGGCCGGTGACGTCAACCTCCGAACGCAGCCCGAACAAGGAGAGGGACCGACTTGGGTGGAAGTCGTGACAAGAGGAGAGCTGTTTGTCTCACTCGGATGCTTTCTCTGGTGAAATAGATTCAGCTTTGTAACGGCGTTCCTCCTCCTCTTCATCCGAAGAGGAGGAGCAGGGATTGAACCAAAATGCAGCGTTGGAATATGACATACTGATTTATTAAACAAAACGAAAAAAC
Organism: Salvelinus namaycush; assembly: GCF_016432855.1. Lineage (NCBI taxonomy): Eukaryota > Metazoa > Chordata > Actinopteri > Salmoniformes > Salmonidae > Salvelinus > Salvelinus namaycush. Next base: position 20,202,698 of record NC_052347.1, on the reverse strand, counting down.
ACGAAAACACTTTAACAAACTACAAAACAACAAACGACATAGACGCACCTGAACATAAGAACTTACATATAACGAAGAACGCATGAAACAGGAACAGACTACATAAACCGAACAAACGAACAAACAAACCGAAAACAGTCCTGTGTGGCGCAACGTACATAGACACAGACACAGGAGACAACCACCCACAAACAAACAGTGTGAAAACACCTACCTTAATATGACTCTCAATCAGAGGAAATGAAAACCACCTGCCTCTAATTGAGAGCCATATCAGGTCACCCTTTAAACCAACATAGAAATAGAAAACATAGACTGCCCACCCAAACTCACATCCTGACCAACTAACACATACAAAACTAACAGAAAACAGGTCAGGAACGTGACAAGCTTCTTGTGAACTGGTGGAAAATTATGAAACACGGATAGACAAGAATGATAAATAATACGTTTTTCCCTTTTTTTATTGTTAAAATTTTGAGGGAATCCTGGCTTCCCTTGGCATCCATGAATACGTGCCACTTTGTAGGCTGAATTACATTACACTTATGGTGTTTGTAATAGATGTCCCTTACCATTCAAATGGCGTGTGCACAGTGCACTGGTCGGATGCTGGACTTATTTTGGAGTAGACTAATGTGAGCAGGTGACCTACTTAACCTGCTTTTTTAAGTGATTTGTTTGACTACATGTATATATTACCTCAATTACCTCGACCCCCGCACATTGACTCTGTACCGGTACCCCCTGTATATAGCCTCGCTATTGTTATTTTACTGCTGCTGTTTAGTTATTTGTATGCTAATACCCTTCTATTTTAATGCAAACACTGTAACATTACTTTTGGAATTGATTTTTGATTTATTTGAACAAGGAAATGTGCCTAAACTGAAGTATTTAATGCGTTGAACCATCATAATTATATAGAAAATATCCACCTAGCATCGATTAAGGTTAAGGAGAGAGAGAGAGAGAGAGAGAGAGAGAGAGCGAGAGAGAGAGAGAGAGAGGGAGAGAGAGAGAGAGAGAGAGAGAGAGAGAGAGAGAGAGAGAGAGAGAGAGAGAGAGAGAGAGAGAGAGAGAGAATATCTTGTAGTCCACTTTGGTTTTATTGAGCTACTACTGGTCCATGTCAACATTTTTAGAACTGTGTCATGAGCCTCCCTCCCACTGTCTCTGCAATCTCTCATATCCCATGCATGCTGACCGGGCGGTTTCCGTCACAGTGCGCCAGAGGCGCGTCACGGCGTGCAAACCCCATTATGTATCTACTAATACCCAATAAGAGCCTATCAATGGGTTCAATGGGGATGAGGCAGCCAACAGCACCCTTTACTTTCACTGTGAAAATGGAGATCACATTAATGTTCCTGCATTACAAATTCAGAATTCAGTTGAATGAAATGTCCGTCAGGTGTTTAGGCCTAAGGATACTGTGGTAGCCTGTTGTGTGGTAGAGGCTAGATTACAATTACAGTTTGAGGGATTTGATGCTGTGTGTGTGTGTGTGTGTGTGTGTGTGTGTGTGTGTGTGTGTGTGTGTGTGTGTGTGTGTGTGTGTGTGTGTGTGTGTGTGTGTGTGTGTGTGTGTGTGTGTGTGTGTGTGTGTGTGTGTGTGTGTGATATGAGCAGCTGCGATAATGATAACGGCTATGTAATGAACAGAAGGAAGCATCATAATCTTACGAGAGAGGGGGAGGAGAGGATGGACCTGCAGAGGTGAAAGTAGATGATGTTTGTTAGGCTTCTACTACTACAGCTACATCTAACCACTCTGTTCTAACCTCGAACCTTTAAAAGTAGAAGGGAACTCTTTCTCTCACGAACACTCACACACAAACACCGCATTGAGCCCGGTGTCAGAGATGACAGCATAGAAATTCCACCCGGTATCCTACATGCATACACAAAGCTTTAGCTGTGGTAAAATATAACGAACACCGGGAGCTTGGTACGCTTCGTTGCATGGGGGACTCACTGCATATCCAAAAGGCAGAGCCAGTCCCCTGACCAACAGACTAATTCATTTGAATTAGTTCATGGATTTAATCATCGCCGATGTTACGAGATACGTAACGGATACGGGGATTAATATTACAGGCACCGAGAGTTTACACCGCGCCCGGTGTACTGACATTCTCGACAACGACTCGGTATATTAAACCGGTGCCTCGGTAACGAGACCGAGGGAGAACATCAGTTATTTCAGTAAGGCTATCGTGCCATTTCGATATACCATGGTTCCGGGATTTGAATAGGTAGGCTATCGTAACGATACCCACTGGGAGTCATTAGAACAAAAAGCGCTCCTTCAATTTTCTACGCCTGCTTCGCGGCAGCAGGTTGGGATAATAGCCACCACCACCAGGATTGCACAAGTCTCCCATTCACATGGGTGAAGGCAGGGCTCGGTTCTGCTTTGGTTGGACCCGGGCCCGCTGTCAAGAACAAGACAAAAGTGTGTCGGACCCTGGGAGGGAACCGGAAACGCGAGAGAGATGGGCCGAACTGTTCGACCAACTGGACCTCAATAAAGACGGTAAAGTCGACATCAACGAGTTGAGGATAGGACTCGCTGCCCGCGGTTTACTTCGCAGTGACGCGGAGGAGGTGAGAGGAAAAGTGATGATGGGGTATTCCCAATAGACATGTGTATCCCTTGAATTATAGCCTGCATGGCACATTAATAGTGTGTGTGTGTGTGTGTGTGTGTGTGTGTGTGTGTGTGTGTGTGTGTGTGTGTGTGTGTGTGTGTGTGTTTATTTGTTTGTTCTTGGCTGAGTAAGGAGTTAGACGATTATGTCCTGTCAAACAACACAAACTGATCATACAGTATAGTATGTATGACATAGGCCAGGTGTTCCTAAACTTTTTTTTTCTGATAGCAAATTCATCAGGGACCCCCTCAAAATCAGAACAAACTCAGACTTTAGAGTGAGGTAAAAAATAAAAATAGCATACAAGAAGTTTCATGACTGCTGCAGTGCATGCACGGCCAGACTAACCAATACTTCAGCCATGGAAAGTAAAATGTAAACAACAATTGGATGGAATACAATAGGTTTTTAGTTGAAAACTGGATCATTGATGGAGTACTGTGAGCCTCCCAGGCCCTGTTGTGCATCTAAGGGTATATTGTATTGCACCAACTTCTTCCACAGACCCCTTGGCCAAATTTGTGTATTTTTTATTTATTTTACTAGGCAAGTCAGTTAAGAACAAATTCTTATTTTTAATGATGGCCTAGGAACAGTGGGTTAACTGCCTTGTTCAGGGGCAGAACGGCAGATTTGTACCTTGTCAGCTCTGGGATTCAATCTTGCAACCTTTACTAGTCCAACACTCTAACCACTACCACCAGTTGTTGTGACAACTGTTCTACATTTCTTAACGTTTAAACAACACATTTAAAAAAAATAGTTTTTCCTTTAAACAGTGAACATCATGTTTTCATAACATTTGAGGATATTTGGATGAAACCAGTGAAACATTACTGTAGCTGGTACATTAACAAAGTTGATCAAGTTACTGGTCCCCTCCCCCATGTCAAACACTTGAATTCAGGGATGACTTCTGTCTTTATTTAACTAGGCAAGTCAGTTAAGAACTTATTCTTATTCACAATGACGGCCTACCGGGGAACAGTGGCTTGTTCAGGAGCAGAACGACAGCTCGGGGATTTGATCCAGCAACCTTTCGGTTACTGGCCCAACGTTTTAACCAGTAGGCTACCTGCTGTCCCTATGCAATGTCAAGTAGGGCCATACACCAATGGTAGCGTCTTGTAATCTTAACTAATTTAAATATGTAACGCCTTAAAACTGCCATCACATGTGCGCATCATACGGCTTTGTTTACAAACCATAAATAGCTCAAGTAGAACGTGGCAGAACGATACTGGTAACTCAACTTTTCATCTGTGTTGTAACTTATAGCTAGCAAGCTACTTACCATCATGTCGGAAAAAACACACTGTGTTGTGACTGGATGCCATAGGGATAATTCAACATGACACTATTTTCTGAAGAACGAAGACATCCGAAAGCAGTGGCTGCTTTTCATTTCGGGTGGACAGGATCATAATATCGGTGTGCAGTGCACATTTCGAGCGACGTTGATTTATTCATTGGGGAGAATATTTGATGTGTCTTGCCAGGAAGCTAATCCTGAAGATGGATGCTGAACCATCATTGACAGTGGATCAGTTTATCTTGCAAGCACTGACCATAATGTAAGTATGAGTCTGACACAGTGGCTGGAACTGTGGCTACTTTGACGGTATATTTTCTGCAACACAGCTGATAGTCACTATATGGTTTTTGTTCTTCCATCCCTAAGCCCCCTACATTGAGTCTGAGAACTGACAGCACACAGCTGATATGAAGGAATGTTGTCCACAAAAGGAGTTCTGGTGTGTATAGTATTTATAATTTACCCCTGAAAATTATATTCTGCCATTCAATTATGTGGGTTGTTGTCTTATATTTGCTGTAGCTTGTGTCATTGGGGTTCTAATGATATACATTTTAGAAAATTCAACATCTACTCGGTTTGCACATCTTTCCAGACAACCACCGCAGCAGGAATGCCATGATACAAAATCAGCTTTCCCAAGGCAAAGAGGGATATGCTGTAAAGCCTGTGAAGACAGAAAAAATAAAGGGGGATATGCTGTAAAGCCTGTGAAGACAGAAAAAATAAAGGGGGATATGCTGTAAAGCCTGTGAAGACAGAAAAAATAAAGGGGGATATGCTGTAAAGCCTGTGAAGACAGAAAAAATAAAGGGGGATATGCTGTAAAGCCTGTGACGACAGTAAAAATAAAGGGGGATATGCTGTAAAGCCTGTGAAGACAGTAAAAATAAAGGGGGATATGCTGTAAAGCCTGTGAAGACAGTAAAAATAAAGGGGGATATGCTGTAAAGCCTGTGAAGACAGTAAAAATAAAGGGGGATATGCTGTAAAGCCTGTGAAGACAGTAAAAATAAAGGGGGATATGCTGTAAAGCCTGTGAAGACAGTAAAAATAAAGGGGGATATGCTGTAAAGCCTGTGAAGACAGTAAAAATAAAGGGGGATATGCTGTAAAGCCTGTGAAGACAGTAAAAATAAAGGGGGATATGCTGTAAAGCCTGTGAAGACAGTAAAAATAAAGGGGGATATGCTGTAAAGCCTGTGAAGACAGTAAAAATAAAGGGGGATATGCTGTAAAGCCTGTGAAGACAGTAAAAATAAAGGGGGATATGCTGTAAAGCCTGTGAAGACAGTAAAAATAAAGGGGGATATGCTGTAAAGCCTGTGAAGACAGAAAAAATAAAGGGGGATATGCTGTAAAGCCTGTGAAGACAGTAAAAATAAAGGGGGATATGCTGTAAAGCCTGTGAAGACAGAAAAAATAAAGGGGGATATGATGTAAAGCCTGTGAAGACAGAAACAAATAAAGGGGGATATGCTGTAAAGCCTGTGAAGACAGAGAAAATAAAGGGGGATATGCTGTAAAGCCTGTGAAGATGGTAAAAATAAAGGGGGATATGCTGTAAAGCCTGTGAAGACAGAAACAAATAAAGGGGGATATGCTGTAAAGCCTGTGAAGACAGAGAAAATAAAGGGGGATATGCTGTAAAGCCTGTGAAGATGGTAAAAATAAAGGGGGATATGCTGTAAAGCCTGTGAAGATGGTAAAAATAAAGGGGGATATGCTGTAAAGCCTGTGAAGATGGTAAAAATAAAGGGGGATATGCTGTAAAGCCTGTGAAGACAGATCAAGTGAAGACGGAAAAAAGAAGGGGGGATATGCTGTAAAGCCTGTGAAGACAGACCCAACAATACTGTAAGTCATAATTATTCATTTCAAATCATAATTATTAATTTCAAATTTCAGGCACACACAAATTCCAAATAAAAACATTGAAAAGTTCACTAAATATTGCATATTTCAAAATGAGTGCTTCAAAAACACCAGAAAACACATTGTAGAATGAGTAGATCACTACATCAACAACATGATAACGTCATAACTCAGAACAGTGAATAAAATAAAATAAATGTCACTACCCATTTACCATTTAACAAACATTTCCCTTTTCAAAACCCTTACAGGCTACGTAGACAGGCTCCTGGATCTCCTCTTCAACAAGGTCACCCTTGATCCAGTGCCGTATGTGGGGAAGATGTGCGAGCTGTCCATCCCAGAACCCCTATCTGCCCAGTGTGAGAGGCCTGACAAGGAGGAGGCCATTCCTGGATTTGTCTCCAGCTTCAATGTTGTGACTGAAGCCAAGTGGGTGACTGAAGCCTGCTTGATTGAAGCGGGGTACATGGGTCCCCCTCTGCTCCCGATCCCGTCCCATCAATCTCTGTAGTTGGTTGCATTTCCCAAAGTCTAAGTAATTTACTTTTACATGATATGATAACACTTTTTGTTTCATATCGTTTTTTCTTACATTTGGACGGTAGATGAAAGTTACAAATGGTAAGAATCAATGTACACTGTTGGGCAGCCGGGTGCCTATATTGCGGCTTATGGCTATTTTATTTTTTATGTCAAATGATGTCTCACCATTATTTCTCACCTTTATTTCTCATGAATGTCCATGTTGATCAATATTTCAGATATGCTTGCCTAATGTAAATGAACAAATAAATGTCTGATCAATACATACAATTCTGAACATATTGTCATTTATGAGGCTAATGCAGAGGCACCAATCAATTGTCCAGTACACTTATTGTATGCTGTTTTCATGTACATTCCCTTATGTCTAAGCTTCTAAGGGGACTCAGACTTGACTAATTCTTCTGAAGAAGTGTATCAGTGAACAGTAATTAGTTACAAAACAATAGAAATGCAATTGTGTATTGCTGCTGTTTGACTGATATCTAAGTCCATTATCAGCTCTGTTGAGAACATTTTGCAGAGAAAATGGGTTGAGGAATACTATTTAGGGTCAGAATGACATGTGGCCCATTGTTTACCCTGTTACCTGGCAACGACCGCAAGGGTGTTTCAAAGAGCTGTCATTCAAGGCGAGCTCATGATATAAGCTCCCCGCCCACTCAGCCTGTTCTTTCAGGTTCCTGATAGTTAGAGATGGGAGAAAGGGTACAATTTCTTCAATTCTGAGCATTTTGATATTGTAAAAATGTTATGGGTGATGTTTCGGTCATTCAAATGCATTTTTAATGACGTACAGAGCACTTTATTATTATATATTTTTTAATTGAACCTTTATTTAACTAGGCAAGTCAGTTAAGAACAAATTCTTATTTACAATGACTGCCTACCCCGACCAAACCCGGACAACGCTGGGCCGATTGTGCGTCGCCCTATGGGACTCCCAATCACGGCTGGTGATACAGCCTGGAATCGAAACAGGGACTGTAGTAATGCCTCTTGCACTGAGATGCAGTGCCTTAGACCGCTTTGCCACCCCGTGGCAAATCATTTGAAAGATGTATATCTCTTACTAACATTACAAAATTGTTGCGTTAGGTACAGTATTTGAACAAAATGTTTTTTTCCCTTTATGATGATGATCGGGACCTGTTAGTGGTAGTTTTGTAATAACAGCACTGTGATAAAATATATATATATAAAATACATAGTTTTTCAGTTAGGGATTTAAAAAAAATATTTATTAAAAAATTATGTAAAAAAATGGTTGATCTTGTCGCGGACCCCTTCAGTACCTAGTGGACTCCAGTTTGAGAAGCACTGACATAGGCAACTGTGTAGTTCCTGTGTTTACTATAAATAAGTATATTTGTTTATAGCCTACTAGTACAATGAACAGGAACTAACCTGCTTCACTTATTCCGAGTGTATAGGCCTCTCATATCAAGTCTTCAACTGCCTGAGCTATGAGCTATGGTCCAGTCTAGCCGGTGTCCCAGTGCTCTGTTTTGGCCCTGTGATGTCACAGGAGAAGCAGGCAGAGTGTTCTACAGGCAGTGAGAGGCATTTTAAAAGAGTTCCTTGGAAGAGTGCTCATTCAAATGTATCTATAAAGCCCTTTTAACATCAGCAGTCGTCACAAAGTGCTTATACAGAAACCCATAGATGACCAGCAGGGTCAAATAATAATCACAGTGGTTATAGAGGGTGCAACAGGTCAGCACCTCAGGCATAAAGGTCAGTTGGCTTTTCATAGCAGAGCATTTAGAGGTTGAGAGAGAGAGAGAGAGGTCGAGGGGGGCGGGGGCAGGGGAGGGAGACGAATCAGCAGGTCCGGGACAAGGTAGCGCGTCCAGTGAATAGGTCAGGGTTCCATAGCCACAGGCGGAACAGCAGAGATTGGATCAGCAGCACTGGATCAGTGCTCCATTACCCAGACATCTGGGACCTATTTCAAAACTCCACTGCTCTCTCTAACTCAAAACAACACAACATTAACCAGTGCTATTTTCACACATCCCTCCAACTCAAGTTGCCTGTCACCAGGGCTATCTGAAGACTCTCGCTTCAATACAATACTGATGCATGCTTTTCTGATCTGCTTGTCCCAGTACATGACAGGAAAGCAACACTTCCCTGGATGAATATTTTAAACGTATGACTGTAACACAAACCTGGTGCAGCCCTGACCCCGCCTGACCTTAATATCAGTGTCTGGCGCACACGCACACACACACACCACACACACACACACACATCTTAACTTCAGTCTTCAAATCAAATTTTATTTGTAAAATGCTTTGTAAACAACAGGTGTAGACTAACTGTGAAATGCTTAGTTACAGGTCCTTTTCCAGCAATGCAGAGAGAAATAAAACGTACCGATAACTTGGCTATGTACACGGGGTACCAGTACAGAGTCGATGTGCAGGGGTACGAGGTAATTGAGGTAGATGTGTACATATACTGTAACTAGGAATAAAGTGACAGATAATAAACAGAAGCAGCAATGTATGTGATGTGTCAAAAAAGTTAGTGCAAAAAGGGTCAATGCAGATAGTTGAATAGTTAATCAAAAAGCTACCCAGACTAACCATTTATGGCTTGTGGGTAGAAGCTGTTCAGGGTCCTGTTGGTTCCAGACTTGGTGCATCTTTCCATGCAGTAGCAGAGAGAACAGTCTATGATGGTTGGCTGGAGTCTTTCTTTTACAGCCCTCCTCTGACACCGCCGGGTATAGAGGTCCTGGATGGCAGGGAGCTCGGCCCCAGTGATGTACTGGGCCGTTCGCACTACCTTCTTTAGCGCCTTGTGGTCAGTTGCTGAGTAGTTGCCATACCAAGCGGTGATACAGCCAGTCAAGATGCTCTAAGTGGTGCAGCTGTAGAACCTTTTGAGGATCTGACTGCCCATGCCAAATCTTTTCAGCCTCCTGAGGTGGAAGAGGCGTAGTTGTGCCCTCTTCACGACTGTGTTGGTGTGTGTGGACCATGATCCTTAGTGACGTGGACACTGAGGAACTTGCAGCTTTCGACTCGCTCCACTACAGCCCTGTCGATGTGAACCGGGCGTGCTCGGCCCTCTGTTTCCTGTAGCCCACAATCAGCTCCTTTGTCTTGCTGACATTGAGGGAGAGGTTGTTGTCCTGGCACCACACTCCCAAGTCTCTGACCTCCTCCCTATAGGCTGTCTCATCATCGTTGGTGATCAGGCGATCGTTTGGGATCAGGCGTTGGGGATCACTGTCATGTCGTCGGGAAACTTAATGAGGGTGTGGGAGTCGTGAGTGGACATGCAGTCGTGGGTGAACAGGGAGTGGTGGATGTGTTGTTGCCTACCCTCACCACCTGGGGGCGGACTTTCAGGAAGTCCAGGATCCAGTTGCAGAGACAGGTGTTCAGTCCCAGGGTCCTTAGCTTAGTGATGAGCTTGGAGTGCACTATGGTGTTGAAGCCTGAGCTGTAGTCAGTTTATAGCATTCTCACATAGGTGTTCTTCTTGTCCAGGTGGGAAAGGGCAGTGTGGAGTGCAATAGAGACTACCTGAGCTGTGGATCTGTTGGGGCGGTATACGGATTGGAGTGGGTCCAAGGTGTCTGGGATGATGGTGTTGATGTGAGACATGACCAGCCTTTCAAAGCATTTTATGGCTACAGATGTGAGTGCTACGGAGCGATAGTAATTTAGACAGGTTACAATGGCATTCCTGGGCACAGGGACTATGGGGGTCCACTTGAGACATGTAGGTATTACAGACTGGGTCAGGGAGAGGTTGAAAATGTCAGTGGAGACACTTGCCAGCTGGTCAGCCCATGCTCTGAGTACGTGTCCTGGTAATCCGTCTGACCATGCAGCCTTGTGAATGTTAACCTGTTTAAAGGTCTTACTCACATTGGCTACAGAGAGTGTGATCACACAGTCGTCCGGAACAGCTGGTACACTCATGCATAGTTCAGTGTTGCTTGCCTCGAAGCGAGCATAGTTAGCTAGTCTGGTAGGCTTGCGTCACTGGGTTTCGTACTTGGATTCGAACTTATCCCAACCAGAAGCCATGGATTACAGTCAACATCTGCACTGAGCTAAAGGCTAAAGCTGCCGCTTTCAAGGAGCGGGACATTAATCATGACGCTTATAAGAAATCCCGCTACGCCCTCCGATGAACCATCAAACAGGCAAGGCATCAAAACAAGAGTATGTACTTACGGTCACTGTGGGGAAAATGTTGTCGATGCACTCATTAATGAAGCCGGTGACTGATGTGGTAAACTCCTCAATGCCATCAAATGAATCTCGGGACATAATTCAGTATGTGCTAGCGAAACAGTCCTCTAGCTTAAACTGTCATCACCAGCGATTTGGGATACTACTATGTCACTGCGCGTCTGCACAATCTCATGAGTTCAACTCAGCCTGGCTGGCAGAATGGCTGGATTTATGACTACTGAAGTCATCCCTTTTGCAAGACATTTTCCATTCAGTCCAGATAATATGGTTATGATAGTTGACGATTGGGGATTTCTCTTCACATAAAATTCTATACACCTTGCATCTGTGGTGTGCATAAACCGATTAGAAAAGTCCCCACAGAGCCCAGTAGAGCCACAGAGGCCAGTAGAGCCACAGAGGCTAGTAGAGCCACAGAGCCCAGTAGAGCCACAGAGCCCAGTAGAGCCACACAGCCCAGTAGAGCCACAGAGCCCTGTAGAGCCACAGAGCCCTGTAGAGCCACATAGCCCAGTAGAGCAAGAGAGCCTCGCCGGATTCAAGGGGTGTTTCTCAAAATGCATACTGCCATGCTCTGAGAACGTAAACTGGAGCACAGGAGGGTCGGCGTATGAGTCCAAATCAAAGTATGCGAAACGAAGAACAGAGGTCACTTCTCGAATACGTACTCTGTTTGCACATCATTTGAAGTATGCATCGGTGGCTGCATTATGTTATGGGAATGATTGTCATCGGCAAGGACTAGGGAGTTCTGAAACGGAATAGAGCCCTCATGTGAACCATTTTAACTTTGAGCCTGTTTCTTATACTGAGGTCTATAAAGCACTAAAGGCTATAGACACTAAAAAGTCTGCAGGTCCAGACATCCTGGACCCCTACCTCTTAAAGATAGCAGCTGGTATTATTACTGAACCTGTGGCTCACATTTTCAACTTGAGTTTCTTGACCAATTACATACCCAGCATTTGGAAATCAGCTTATGTCCTCCCACTGCTAACGGGTGGAGATCCCTCAGATGCTAATAACTATCGTCCTATCTCTAAACTCCCTATCCTAGCCAAAGTCTATGAATCCCTAGTGAACTCACAGTTTAAAAAACTTCTTAATTGAAAAGAACATACTGAGCGGGTTCAGTCTGGCTTTAGATCGGGGCACAGCACCACAACTGCAGCTATGGCAGTGGCAAACGACATCATTAATGGAATTGATAGCAACATTGTGCTGCTCTGTTTGTGGATTTAGCAAAGGCCTTTGATTCAGTTGACCATGAATTGTTGCTAGCTAGATTCAGAAACATTGGTCTCAGTGAAGGGGCAGTAAATTGGTTTAGGAACTATCTTTCTAATAGAACACAATGTGTATATACTGACAATCACAAGTCTAGCTTTCTAGAGATTAATAGAGGTGTGCCGCAGGGTTCCATTTTATCTCCTGTGTTGTTCTCAATTTGTATTAATGAACTGGGAAATGGGATGCAACCAGCAAAGTTACATCTATATGCAGATGATACATTTATACAATATATTAATGTGCTCCTTCTCTGGTTCAGTCTGTTGAAGAGCTCCAGACTGCTTTTCAGCCACTGCAGGCCTCCCTTTATGGTCTCAAACTGGTCTTGAATATACAAAAAACTAAATTCATGACCTTTACCAGAGCTAGAACTCTGCCAGAGAACATTAGCATTGTTACATCTGGTGGCTTATTCATTGAAAAGGTGTCATCCTACAAATACCTAGGTATTTGGTTGGATGACAAGTTGTCCTTTAAAGTTCATGTGGATAATCTTGTGACAAAGCTTAAATTGAAATTGTGTTTTTATTTTCGTAAAAGCTTGCTTCCCGCTTATGGCTAGAAAGAAGCTTGTTCACGCCACTTTTCTCTCTGTAATTGATTATGGTGACCTGTTGTATATGTGTAACAGTTTTTAACTTTAGACCGTCCCCTCGCCTCGACACGGGCGCGAACCAGGGACCCTCTACACACATCAACAACGGTCTCCCACGAAGCATCGTTACCCATCGCTCCACAAAGGCCGCGGCCCTTGCAGAGCAAGGGGAACCACTACTTCTAGGTTTCAGAGCAAGTGACGTAACCGACTGAAAGGCTGCTAGCGCGCACCACCGCTAACTAGCTAGCCATTTCACATCCGTTACATATGCATGCAACCTCCTCCGTCTTACAGAGACTGAACTCTGTTTATCATGCATCCTTGCGCTTTATTACAAATGCCAAGTCACTCATTCACCATTGCACATTGGACCAAATGCTTTTATTAGGCTGGATCATGTTGTTGTATTGTTGTATGTTTTAATTCTGTAATGTATTGATTGTTTCTGCCTTCTTGGCCAAGTCTCCCTTGAAAAAGAGACTCTGGGTCTCAATGGGCTTTTCCTGGTTAAATAAAGGTTAAATAAGATTGAAAAAAGAGCTAAGCACATGCAGAATCCTCAAGGAAAACCTGGTTCAGTCTACTTTCCAACAGACACTGGGAGGTAAATTCACCTTTCAGCGGGACAATAACCTAAAACACAAAGCCAAATATGCACTGGAGTTGCTTATTAAGACAACATTGAATGTTTGTGAGTGGCTTAGTTACAGTTTTGACTTAAATAGTCTTGAAAATCTATAGCAAATATTGTACAATCCAGGTGTGTAAAGCTCTTAGAGACTTACCCAGAAAGACTCACAGCTATAATCGCTGCCAAAGGTGATTCTAACATGCATTGATTCAGGGGTGTGTTTTTACTTTGTCATTATGGGGTTTTGTATGTAGATATGTGAGAGAAAACAATCAATTTAATCCATTTTGAATTCAGGCTGTAACACAACAAAATAAGTCAAGGGGTATGAATACTTTCTGAAGGCACTGTAGGTGATAGTGCACTTGCTTTAAGTAACACTCACACAGAAGCACACAGATAGCACTCCTCAGGTTATATCTAATCAGTCATTTAGGTTAGCATAAAGGAAATTAGCACAGTCAGAAGTTTAGTTTAGCATCACTCCTTTCACATAGCATCATCCCTCCCCAGCCATGCAGCAGATTAGTTTAGCTTTATCTCCACACTCAAATAGTAGGCTAGTTTAGCTAAGCATCATCACCCACAGCTGTGCTTGTCCTTCAAATCTCCTCTGGGAGTTTTCAGACACCACAGGCAATATCCCTCTAGACCAGGATGTATTTGTCTGGGAATGCTTAAATAGACTTGCTCTGATTATATTTGTGTCATGGAGGAGGGTGTAACGCTCGTCGTTAGGTGGAAGAGAGGAGGACCAAAGCGCAGTGTGGTAAGTGTTCATGTCTTTTTAATAAGCAACACGGAACACTGGAACAAAACAATAAACGAAGAATAACAAACGAAACAGTACCGTGTGGCGAACAAACACTGACACGGCAACAAACACCCACAAACCAAAAGTGAAACCCAGGCTGCCTAAGTATGATTCTCAATCAGGGACAACGATTGACAGCTGCCTCTGATTGAGAATCATACCAGGCCGAACACAAAACCCCAACATAGAAAAACACACATAGACAACCCACCCCAACTCACGCCCTGACCATACTAAATAAATACAAAACAAAGGAAATAAAGGTCAGAACGTGACAGAGGGGGCCAATTCAAAGGCATATTTAAAGTTATACTTGTCATGTGTTATACAGACAGCTTCCATCAGCTACACTTAGAGTTACAATTCAAGCATTTATACCTAACAGAAAGTTGAAATGGTGAGGATAAGTGGCAGGATAAGTAGGATATTCTCATTTGAATTTCATGAGAATATGCAAATCCTCCCCGCTATCTCATTAACAATGTCAAGGATTTTGTGGATTCTTGAACTGCTTATTCATCGTGGATGTATTCATTAAAAATACAAGACGGACAGACTCAGAAAGAACCCCTTGATAGGCTTAGACAAGATTCTGAAATCGTTGCTGCCAAGATTGAGCAAATCTCTCCTTTCCGTGTGTGTGTGTGTGTGTGTGTGTGTGTGTGTGTGTGTGTGTGTGTGTGTGTGTGTGTGTGTGTGTGTGTGTGTGTGTGTGTGTGTGTGTGTGTGTGTGTGTGTGTGTGTGTGTGTGTGTGTGTATTGGTCAAGTGTATTGGTTCAGGTCAGATTCCAGTAGCATGTGATTGTTACTGAAGATTAACTGGACACTGGGCACAGGAGTGAAGCGGATTATGGCGAGGTCAGAGTAGGGGTTCTCTCACTCTCGCTCTCTTGCTCTCTCTCTATACTATTCTCTCGCTCTTTCTCACTCTTGTTCTCACTCTATTTTCTCTTTCTCTCTCTCTCTCTTTCTTCCTTTCTTCCTCTCCTTGTTTGAGGAAGCACTAGAGAGGATGAATATAGAACAGTTCTGCTGATTGTTTTATGTTTGCAGGTTATGACCTTATAAAATAACGATAGGCTTTGTTGTCATTTCTCACGCACTCCTTCCTGCTTCTTCCCTTCACTCCCTCCATTTACCTCTCACCCCCTCAAACTATCACCTTACCCTAAATCTCACCCCTGGCCCCAACCCACCCCACACTTTTTCACCTTGTCACATCCCCCTCAACCTCTCTCTCACCCCCTGTCCCCTACACTGTTTGACCCTTCACCCCCTCCCTATCTGCTATTTTTACCCCTCCTCTCACCCCAATCCTACTCCTGCAGATAGTGCGTGAGAGTGACACCAACCATGATGGCTTGCTGGACTTTGAGGAGTTCTCTCAGTACCTGTGGGCCCACGAGAAGGAACTGCGGCTCATGTTCCACACACTGGACCACAACCATGACGGTCGGCATGGCCACCTTACTCACACACGCACATGCATACACATTTACATTTGACATTCTAGTCATTTAGCAGACATTCTTATCCAGAGCGACTTACAGTTAATGCATTCACACACACAGAAAATAAGTATTTAAATTACATTATAAACTGGGTGGTTCGGGGGCCTGAATGCTGATTGGCTGACAGCCGTGGTATATCAGACTGTATACCACAGGTATGACAAAACATATATTGTTACTGCTCTAATTAAGTTGGTAACCAGTTTAAAATAGCAGTAAGGCACCTCAGGGGTTTGTGGTATATGGCCAATATACCACGGCTAAGGGCTGTATCCAGGCACTCCGCGTTGTGTTGTGAATAAGAACAGCCCTTAGCCGTGGTATGTTGGCTATATACCACACCCCCTTGGGCCTTATTGCTTAGATAATCATGTATTTGAACCCAAGTCTGATCTAAACACACATAAGTAGACACATGTAGGAGGGCCATTTGGATACAATGTCCTTTCACTCACAAAACACTGTTTAAATTGTTCATACATGCACAGAGCATTCTATGTCACATTGCACTGCTATGGTAATTTATCCGAATGTGTGGTATGACTGCATGAATGGTATTTAGTATCATACCACATTAATGCATGTAGTTCACAAAGTGGCCACACACACACATCACTGTGCTCTAACTGTACTGTATGCCTGTAGGTACATATTACATATTGTGGGCACTGATGGGATTCACTGTTTATGCAGGGCGCATTGATGTCGGGGAGATTCAACAATCGCTGCACAACCTGGGACTGGAGGTGTCCACAGAACACGCCATCAAAATACTACAGAGGTGTGTGTGTGTTTGTGTTTGTGTTTGTGTTTGTGTGTGTGTGTGTGTGTGTGTGTGTGTGTGTGTGTGTGTGTGTGTGTGTGTGTGTGTGTGTGTGTGTGTGTGTGTGTGTGTGTGTGTGTGTGTGTGTGTGTGTGTGTGTGTGTGTGTGTGTTGACACTGCTCTGTGTGTTCTCTCAGTATGGACAGGGACGGCACCATGACTATCAACTGGAATGAGTGGCGAGATCACTTCCTGTTTAACCCTCTTCACAACATGGAGGGCATCGCTCACTACTGGAAACACTCTCTGGTCATTCAGTACTGCCTATCTATGCCTTCTATCTCTACACTCTGGTTTAGATCTTTGCTTGACATGAAGTAGCACAGATAGCGTTACATGGAATTTTCAAATATTGATGTAATAAAATGTAATTACATAGTAACTATAGAAACAAATAATTTAGCCAGTATCCTTTCATTACAACTGTGGCCATTTTCTCAATCTATGTTTCTATAGTTACTCTGTAATTACATTTTATGTTATAGTTTACATAGTTCACATTGTTTCTGATGCTTTATCCAGGAATTTTAGTTTGGAAACCTTAGAGAAGGGATCATGTAATTTACATTTGGTGAATACAGATAGTTCTGGATGCCAATCAAGTTTATTTCACTGACCAGTGTGTTTCTCTGTGATTTCTCAGATGTTTGACATCGGAGAGCACATGACAGTCCCGCCAGAGTTTTCCCAACAAGAGCGCCAGTCGGGGGTAGTGTGGAGGCAGCTGGTTGCCGGGGCGATGGCAGGGGCGGTGTCACGTACAGGAACCGCCCCCCTCGACCGTCTCAAGGTCTTCCTACAGGTGAAGGGTTACTGTTGTGTTTACTACAGGCTCAGAGGTTAGAGGTCAGTGCAGTGCTGATTAGTAGAATTAGGTGTGCTAGAGCAAGGCTGGAACAAAAGCCTGCACATCCAGTAGCTCTCCAGGAGGAGGGTTAGCCACCCCTGATGTACAGAATGTTATTAGAGTAACTGAGCCTGCTGTCTCTCTAGGTGCATGGCTCCAGCTCTAGTGGGATCAAGCTGTGGACGGGGCTGAGGGGGATGGTCCAGGAGGGGGGTGTACGAGCCCTCTGGAGGGGCAACGGCATCAACGTCCTCAAAATAGCCCCAGAGTCTGCCATCAAGTTCATGGCCTACGAACAGGTGAGGGAAGAGGACTGTACACACCTATATACAAATGTGGGTGTAAGAGGCCCCAGAGGTTGATTTGGATTTATTATGGACCAATGTAAGGAGAACACTGATACACACATCTGTAAATAAGTTCTGGTGTATGGGGTAGTCATTAGTGAAGCATAGGAATGAAGGAGTCACACACCCACACTGAGGTGTGAAATGTTGCTCAAACACACACTCTGTTTCTCACCCTGTCAGACACACCCTGTGTCTCTACGTGTTGTGTCTCTGACTCTCCTCCTCCACCCCAGTGTGACTCACGTATTCCCCCCTCACCCCCATCTTCCCCAATCTACACCTCCCCCTCACTTTGTATCCCTGCCTCTCCCACCTCCCACAATCTATCCCCTCATGCCTTAATCCCTGTATATCCCTGCCTCTCTTCCACCTGCCTGTCTCTCCTCTCCCCCCTGTCTCCTCTGACTCCTCCATCTTAGATCAAGTGGTTGATCCGGGGCAGAAATGAAGCGGGTACTCTGCGGGTGCAGGAGAGGTTCATCGCTGGCTCTCTGGCTGGAGCCACCGCACAGACCATCATCTACCCTATGGAGGTGAGTGAGGGGAGACAGACCGACAGAAAGATAGACAAACTTTTTATTGAATATAGAAACAACTTTTCTCTAATTTTCCTTCTCTTCCTTGCACACCCACTCTCTTTCCCCTTTCTCCTCCCTCTCTCGCTCCCCAGGTGCTGAAGACTCGTCTTACCCTGAGGAAGACTGGCCAGTACTCTGGCATTGTAGACTGTGCCCATCAGATCCTGAGGAAGGAGGGGATGCGAGCCTTCTACAGGGGCTACGTGCCCAACACACTTGGCATCATACCGTATGCTGGCATAGACCTGGCCGTCTACGAGGTGTGTGTGAGAAAGTGTGTGTGTGTGAGAGAGAGAGCGTAGGGCTGTCCCTGAAGAAAAAACAAACATCTTGGTTGACCGTCGTCGAAATGTATAAACGTATATTTTTCCATATTGTAAGGCCTTGGTGTCGGAGTGTGAAGGAAAAGCGCAGGAGCAGCAGGTGCAAATACAAATGTTCTTTAATGAACACGTAACAAAATAGGCCACCCTACTAACACACTGGGAGTCCACTATAAACTACCCCAGACACGGGGGAAAATGAACACAGTCCAGAATAACGTGAAGCACAAAACCAACACCACACTTACATACAAACAATCCCGCACAAAGAAACGTGCGGGCCGGCTGACTAAATAAGCCCAACTAATTACACCCTCATACAAAACAGGTGCACCCAATAAACACATAGGGAGGGGGAGAAAAGGATCAGTGGCAGCTAATAGGCCGGTGACGACGACCGCCGAACGCCACCCGAACGGGAAGGAGAGCCTGCCTCGGTCGAAGTCGTGACACATATATAGACACACCTTTATATGTTTTAATAAAATCAACTATATGCACTGAGCTTGTCTGATGCTTTAAGCGCACTGCTTGATGAAATAATTAAGACACACAAATGACTCAAGAGGGAGCCAGAGATCAAGATAACCAGAAGAAAAAAATCTGTTCTCGACCCTCCTCCTCCCGCTGCTGCTAGCCTTCGTAGATTCTGCCGGTACGCTCCTGAAGTTGCCGGTAATAGGATAGAGTGATGGACTGTGCCATCCCCATGACCTCCGCAATGTTTTAGTCCACTGAGACAGGCACGAGTCAGACAAGTGTCTCGTCTGCCATAAAAAAAAAAATGTCGACCAACAGCCTATCGACCAAGCAATCGACCAGTCAACTAAATGGGGTCAGCCCTGTGTGTGTGTGTGTGTGTGTGTGTCTACCTGCCAGCTGTGTTTGATGTTTTCTGGGAAAGCTAAATCTCATCACTGGCCCTGTCCCTTGTACTCAAGGAAATGCCAGTCAGTATGTATGCTGCTGTTACCGTTGCCCAGCTCTCTCGTAAAAATGACTTTTATGTGTTTAAGTGAACTTTGAGTTTTACTTTTACTAGCAGTCAATGAGCCGTGATTCTCTATACTATGTTCTCATTTTTTTAACACAATAAAATATCTGTCAAATTAACAATGTAGCCTATCTATCCCTTCTCTCCTCTTTCTCCTCTCTCTTTTCTCTCGGTTTATTTTTTCCTTCTCTTTTCTTTCCTCTCCTCTTCTCTCTTCCCCTCCCCCTTTCTATCTCAGACTCTGAAGAATGCCTGGCTCCAGCGGTACAGTCAGGGCTCTGCTGACCCGGGGGTGTTGGTACTGCTGGGCTGTGGTACTGTGTCTAGTACCTGTGGACAACTGGCCTCCTACCCCCTGGCTCTCATTAGAACACGTATGCAGGCCCAGGGTGAGACTGGTGTACAACTGAACTGCAATTCTACCTTCTACCTTACTACATAACATAGATGATATTACATAGATAATATAGATTCTACTACATTCTATAACATAATCTATAATAAATGAATTACTACCTACTATGTCAACCTATTACCCTATATCTACAGGGCCTTCGGAAAGTATTCAGACCCCTTGACTTTATCCACATTTTGTTACGTTACAGCCTTATTCTAAAATGGATTTAATAAAAGATTATCTTCAGAAATCTACACACAGTACCCGATAATGACAAAGCAAAAACAGGTTGTTAGACATTTTAGCACATTTATTAAAAATAAAAAACAGAAATACCTTATTGACATAAGTATTCAGGCCCTTTGCTATGAGAATCGATGTTGAGCTCAGGGGCATCATGTTTCCATTGATCATCCTTGAGATGTTTCTACAACTTGATTGGTCCACCTGTGGTAAATTCAATTGATTGGTCATGATTTGGAAAGGAACACACCTGTCTATATAAGATCCCACAGTTGACAGTGCATGTCTGTGCAAAAACCAAGCCATGAGGTCGAAGAAATTGTCCATAGAGCTCCGAGACAGGATTGCTTCGAGGCACAGATCTGGGGAAGGGTACCTAAACATTCCTGCAGCATTGAAGGTCCCCAAGAACACAGTGGCCTCCATCATTCTTAAATGGAAGAAGTTTGGAACTACCAAGACGTTCCTAGAGCTGGCCGCCCGGCCAAACTGAGCAATCGGGGGAGAAGGGCCTTGGTCAGGGAGGTGATCAAGAATTCGATAGTCACTATGACAGAGCTCCAGAGTTCCTTTGTGGAGATGGGAGAACCTTTCAGAAGGACAACCATCTCTACAGCACTCCACAAATCAGGCCTTTATGGTAGATTGGCCAGATGGAAGCCACTTCTCAGTAAAAGGCACATGACAGCCCACTTGGAGTTTGCCAAAAGGCACCCAAAGACTCTCAGACCATAAGAAACAAGATTCTCTAGTCTGATGAAACCAAGATTGAACTCTTTGGCCTGAATGCCAAGCGTCATGTCTGGAGGAAACCTGGCACCATCTCTACGGTGAAGCATGGTGGTGGCAGCATCATGCTGTGGGGATGTTTTTCAGCGGCAGGGACAGGGAGACTAGTCAGGATTGAGGAAAAGATTAACAGAGCCACATACCGAGAGATCCTTGATGAAAACCTGCTCCAGAGCACTCAGGACCTCAGACTGGGACAAAGGTTTACCTTCTAACAGGACAACGACCCTAAGCACACAGCCAAGACAATGCAGGAGTGGCTTCGGGACAAGTCTCTGAATGTCCTTGAGTGGCCCAGCCAGAGCCCGGACTTGAACCCGATCTAACATCTCTGGAGATACCTGAAAATAGCTGTTTAGCAAAGCTCCCCATCCAGCCTGACAGAGCTTGAGAGCATCTGCAGAGAAGAATGAGAGAAACTCCCCAAATACAGGTTTACCAAACTTGTAGCGTCATACCCAAGAAGACATAATACTGTAATCACTGCCAAAGGTGCTTCAACAAAGTACTGAGTAAAGGGTCTGAATACTTATGTAAATGTGATATTTCAGGGGGGGTTTGTATAAATTGGCAACAATTTCTAAAAACCTGTTTTTGCTTTGTCATTACGGGGTATTGATGAGGGGGGAAAACTATTGAATCAATTTGAGAATAAGGCTGTAACGTAACAAATGTGGAAAAAGTCAAGGGGTCTGAATACTTTCCGAAGGCACTGTATTACTGTTCAGGCTATCCAAACAAAGTTGAATGCATTCAGTTGTACAACTTACTAGGTATCCCCCTTTCCCCTATCTATTAATAGCTATCTAACGGATATAACTGAACTGAACAACAGACGTTTTCGCCCTCTTTCCCTCTTTCCACCAGCCTCCACTGAGGGGGGGCCCAAGCTGTCCATGGTTGGTCAGTTCAAGCACATCATATCACATGACGGGGTACCTGGGCTCTACCGCGGCATCGCCCCCAACTTCCTGAAGGTCATTCCTGCTGTCAGCATCTCGTACGTGGTATACGAACACATGAAGAAGGCTCTGGGTGTGAAATCGTAGAGAGAGGAAGTGAGAGACAGATAAAAGAGAGGGATATAGAGTGCAGCTCTTGGATTTCAAGATGGAGAGGAAGACAGCAGAGGATTGAGGGATAGAAGACAGATAGTCCACCCTTTTCATACACATTCAGTAAGCTTCCCGTTTACACCTAGCTAGACAGATATACTCACTGTTTGAATCTCTCAGCCCCTCAGCCCCTCAATGACGCTGTACCGTCATTAAGAAAGAGGGAAGAGTCTGCTATCAGGCTGAGCTGAAGTCTGTAAGAAACTGCTGTGTGTGAGACAGATTAGGAGGAGGAGGTGTGAGGGGAAGGAATGAGAGAGAGAGAGAGAGAGAGAGAGAGAGAGAGAGTGTGTGCGTGTGTGTCTCGGCAGAATCTAGGCCATTCTTCCTCTTTGTTTATGAGCTGTAACCCCCATTATAGTCACATCTCCACAATAAGTCTGTGTGTTGCCCTCCAACCAAACACAGTGAAGCACACAGTACAGTTTGTATACCTATATGTAGGCACTTATCTAAGGTCAGTTTCATGTTTTGTGAATATAAAGTGATCTTCCTCCAATGACCTTGACATGTACTGTATATTCGCTCTTTACTACACAGCAGAAAATGTGGGGTTGTTCCACAGTGTGCTGTTGCTAGAACACTACCAAGCCAAAGTACCCTACTCTTTATTTCAATATCTCAAAAGAGATTAGAATTGGATTACATGCACTGTGTTTGTCTTCAGTTGCTATTCTCAAAAAAGTACATTCTAATGGGGGAGTTTCTAAAGTTCTTAAACGAGGAAACTTTTTTGACGTTTACATGATGTACTGCATATTGATACAGTATGTATTTTGTAAGGGAAAGATTCTGAACACATTTGCAAGAGATACTTATACAGGGTCTTATACAGAGCTGTTCCTCTGACCTAGTCCATGAAGGGCTTTGCACTTTTCTCCCCTATTTGTTTAGGGGAATGTTTCCCCCCTATTTCAAGTGGCTCTTATATACATACAGTCAGGTCCAAAATTATTGGCACCCTTGATAAAGATGAGCACAAAATACTAAATAATACACATTTTGAGCTATATTGTCTGCTTCAAAGAAATTGAACATGATATAATTTTATACTAAGACAATTACTCAGAGAAAGAGATTTTGTTTAAATCTAGAATTCTTAAATAACAAAGCGGTCAACCAAACACTTTTTTGGTAAAAATCTGAGGGAAGGGCCTGGAGAAATGTAACCACTCTCAAATTCATAGACAGAGCTACGGATGCAAGGACTGACCATCAATGAGATGAAAATGATAGTTTTAACCATGTTTTGACATTGTTTACAAACATTGGAGTAAAACAAGGTTATATTTTGGGTTCTGATGGGGTACGACAGTTGAACTAAGCTCTTGAGGCATTTATAAGTTATATTCTTCAATAATCAATGGGTATATATCATTAATTTATGAGTCCAAAAATGGATGTAGCAACTAAGGATTCTTGCTTTAACAAGTAAAAAAACATATTTTAAAAAGGGGTCAAATTTACTGCCACCCCTGTTTTCATTACCTTTCAATACCAAACCTTGCGAGGATAACGGCACTGAGCCTTTTTCTAGAATGTTTTATGAGATTGGAGAACACATTGGAGGGATCTTAGACCATTCCTCCATACCACTGGTTTTCAAGTGGATTCATGTCTGGAGACTGAGATGGCCATTGCAAAATGTTGATTTTGTGGTCAATTAACCATTTCTGTGGCTTTTGATGTGTGCTTGGGGTTATCGTCTTGATGGAAGATCCACTTGCAGCTAGGTTTCGGCCTCCTGGCAGAGGCAACCACGTTTTTGGCTAAAATGTCCTGGTACCGGGTAGAATTCATGATGTCGTTGACCTTAACAAGGGCCCCAGGACCATTGGTAGCAACATTTCCCCATAACATGAAATATCCACCACCATATTTTACAGTAGGTATGGGGTTATTTTCTGCATATGCATTCTTTCTTTCCACGCAAAATCCAGCACTGATGTGCATGGCTAAAGAGTTATATTTTCATGTCGTCCAACAAATGGAAACTACTGGAGTTTGTTAAACAGCTTTGGCACTTGGATTTGAATCAGTGCAATGGTCAGATGATGTGAAAATAAAGATATTTGGCCACGCACACCAGTGGTGGGTTTTGCATTGAAATAAATATGCATATGCAGAAAATAACCCCATACCTACTTTAAAACGTGGTAGTGGGTCTTTCATGTTATGGGGCTATTTTGCTTCCGCTGGTCCTGGGGGATTCACACTTCCTGGCCTCAAAATCAGCATTATTGCCAGTTGTCTTGTCCTGGTAGTTAATAGATCAATTAATGTCAGTAATTGTCCAGAGAGCTCACTCCCCTGGTTTCCTAGGTCTGAATCAGTCCCTGATTAGCAGTGGTGGAAAAAGTACCCAATTTTCATACTTGAGTAAAAGTAAAGTGAAAGTCACCCAGTAAAATACTACTTGAGTAGTATTTGGTTTGAAATATACTTAAGTATCAAAAGTAAATGTAATTGCTAAAATATACTTAAGTATCAAAATTAAAGTATAAATAATTTTAAATTCCTTATATAAAGCAAATCAGATGGCGTCATTTTCCTTTTTTTTATGGATAGCCAGGGGCATGCTCCAACACTCAGACATCATTTCCAAACAAAGCATGTGTTTAGTGAGTCCACCAGATCAGAGGCAGTAGGGATATTCTCTTGATAAGTGTGTAAATTAGACAATTTCCCTGTCCTGCTTTTGTGTTTCAGGGAAAATGTATGGAGTAAAAAGTACATAATTTTCTTTAGGAATGTAGTGAAGTAAAATTAAAAGTTGTAAAAAATATAAATTGTAAAGTAAAGATACCCAAAAACACTACTTAAGTAGTGTTTTCAAGTATTTTTACTTAATTACTTTACACCACTGCTGATTAGTAGGAAAGTTACCCATCTATGATGGGCTCCCGTGTGGCGCAGTGGTCTAAGGCACTGCATCTCAGTGGTAGAGGTGTTACTACAGACCATGGTTCGATAGGGCGGCGCACAATTGGCCCAGCGTCATCCGGGTTTGGCCGGGGTAGGCCGTCATTGTAAATAAGAATTTGTTCTTAACTGTCTTGCCTAGGTAAATAAATAAATTTGTGTCATAATCAGGAATTCCATGCTCTTGGTGGAAGTGAATGTGCTGTAGGTTATCTCCCAGTCTGGAGTGCATACTTAGTCCATGTTCTGTGTGTAATGGCTCCTGCATCATGTGAGGTAGTTAGATAAAGATCAGACCTGAAAGGATGGGCTCAGTTTGAGGCTTGGCCAAACCATTTTGTTGCAGATATTAAGAGACTATGTTTGTCCTCCATGACACCATTGTGTTGTGTATCTATTTAGTAGGTTTTGCACTACAGTACAGTTTGTTTCCTAACTAACTAACTCCTCACTATAGTGTGGACCTCATAATAGCGTATACTGAAAGCAGCAGGATGAATCGTCCAGGAGGTATCTGACAGTGCCGCAAACCTTTCCATGACACCCTAATGCAAACATTGGGGAAACCAATTACTGTATAGGCTGGATGAATGCTCCACAGAGATCTTAAATCGGTTCTAGAATTATATGAATAGTAACCAATTTTATGGGATTCTACATGTAATTCTACGAAATGCACATCATCATCATTATAATTTCATAGCCCAGGCACAATTAACTTTTACTGTAGTTTAATTTAGGTTTAGAATGAGAAAGTAGTTACCTTTAATTCTATGATAAGTTATGTGATTAATATAATTTTTCTACCAATACTCTGCCCTCGTTGTATTGGGATACAGTAATGGTCTCTCTGATGGATGTCAATAGGTTTAAATTAGAGCAGTAAATTGAATAAGCTGCTTAGGTGTTGTTACATACTGATGAGCAAAGACCATAACATAGATTCTATCAAACATTGCTGCTGACATAGATTCATATTGATTCATATGTCACACGTGTTATTTGTCATTTGGAAGCCAATGACTTGCTTTCCCTGATGAGATTTCCACCATCATGTCCATCATGACTATTGAAAGCCATCTATTTGCCTAATTAACTGGTGATTCAATTTTAAATATCTTTCCTAAGCCTTTATATCTTTGCTGGCTCTTTGGCCAGACTTGTATCACTTTTTAACAGGATGGGAAATACGTGAAAGGGAGGAGTTTTAGATAGTAGTTCCTTGAAATGAAATAGAAAGGGGAAAAGGGAATGAAAAGGGTAGATGAGAGAGAAGTTATTAAGAGATAACTGTAGACAGATGAGTAATGCATTTACTTGAAAAATACTGAAAGCAACTCCTGTATTTTAGATAAGAAATTAATTGAGCGTAACCTCCATAGTAAACAATAATATTGTAAAAAGATATATACATTGTTAACATTGCAAGCTATGGTTGTGAATGCTTGCTTCATGGAGTATTTTAAGATCATATTTTCTTTCAAAATACTTTGAATGCTTGCTTGATTGCTTCTTAGTGTTGGGATGCCTTGAATTTGCAGAATATGTCATCGTAGAGCATGATTAGTGCATGCTAGTATATTTAAAAAAAACATTAGACTCAAACTGTATTTTATGTCTTTAGACTGCTCTGTCTTTCAGATTAATTATACTTATTAACACCCTTTATAAAACTGTGCAGTCTAACCCTCTTCTTTATAATATGATAATATATGCCATTTATAAAGGCTACTGGTGGAAAACCCTTTCCGTTCACTGACTCGTCGACAGTCTTTCCTGTTCAGTAACATCCATTTGTTCTCTCTCTGCACTTTATAAACAGCCATTAAGTAAAATTAGCCTTCACTCTGTTTTTATTGCATGAGTTGTAATTGCTTAATGACAGATAGTCTGTCATTGTTAATGTTCTCTGGAGCTCTTGTAGTGATTAAGACTGCTGCTCCGTCCACAAGTTTTGTGTTTACTTATCTTCCTAAATCTATATTATATTTACTTCATTTACAAACAGATAAAATATTTGCTGGATATATGTTTTGAATATAGCTGCTACCACCCCCTACCTGCCTTTTTATTCTAAGTAATAATATTCACTATCTAATCGTCGTCTTCATAACAGACATCAATGCGGGCGTAGATTGTATCAAGAAGTAAAAAATGGGAGACTAGAATGCACATTTTATTATTTTCATTGCTTGATATTTTGGGGCTACTGTATTGTATAGAATTTGGGGGGTTGTTGGTTCTGTCTGGTATGAAACCAGAAACTCCCATGCTGGGCATGTACACTACTGTAGCTGCAGTGCCAATAGGACTAGCCCTCTTGGCAGTGGCCGTAGTATGTGTATAACAGGGTTGCTACAATATGTTTATTGAACTCTGCGTTACATATACTCTGCAAGTATTATGATCAGTATTATTTCTAAAATGATCTATTGTGTATGTGTAGAAAATGATACAGAACTGTAGTTATTGTCTATAGAAATGCATTGCCATGGCATGGTTGCTCGTATGGCACTTTTATTTTCAAGGAAATTGCTATTTACCTTGTCTGGTGAATGTGGTGGATTGGGTTGGCCCAAATTGGTAGATCTACAAATAAATACAGCATTTTATTGCATGAGGTGATGCCTGTGCATCTCTGACTGTATATCTGCATTATATGTCAATAAGATGTACATACTCTTACAGGTACAGATTCTGAAATTGCTACAAATCAAGCTATTTTCAAGTCATTTATCTTTGCAGTTTTCATTTTCCATTCACTGTCTGTCAAACCTTTCCCACTTATAGGCCTGCATTCTATTGACGTAATGAGAATGTTTAAACCTGCTGTATGAGCTCAGCCATTGGGCAAACCACTTAATTTTTTTATTTCACCTTTTGTAAGGAATGCGTGCTGGTGGCAGGGAAGTCAGGCGCAGGAGATCGAACTTGGTATAAACGGAGCAGTTTAATAAGTGCTCAAAAACTCTGAAAACCAACATATACAAAATAATACAAGTGGGTACAATACCCGTCGCACACCAGAACATATCTTGCACATAGCTTACAAACAAACAATCACCGACAAGGACAATGCGGGGGAACAGAGGGTTAAATACACAACATGTAATGAATGGGATTGGAACCAGGTGTGATACAAGACAAGACAAAACCAAAGGAAAATGAAAAGAGGATCAGCGATGGCTAGAAGGTCGGCGACTTCGACCGCCGAACGCACCCGCCCGAACAAGGAGAGGGACCAACTTCGGCGGAAGTCGTGACACCTTTATTTAACCAGGTAGGCTAGTTGAGAACAAGTTGTCATTTACAACTGCGACCTGGCCAAGATAAAGCAAAGCAGTGTGACACAAACAACAACACAGAGTCATTTCAACGTGGATAATGTGGGTCATTTTTGGATGAGATGTTGATCAGAGATATTTCTACCTTTATTGACCCACTCAAAAAGAGAGACAGAAGTTTGTTGAATTCCCAATGTGTTATCACTATGCATTCAACCATCTAAAAGCACAACCAAATTCCAATGGACATTTTTGGGGGGATTTTTGGTTTAGTTGTCATCTAAATGTGTTATCACTGCACTCAACCATTTAAAGGGACAACAAAGTTGAAATGGAAATACAATGTCAGATATTTTGTATTTATACAGCAATGTGATATCACTGTGCTTCATCTAATAGCACAACCAAATGACCTGAATTGCAGTTGAGGTTACATTAAAAGTACATAATGCAAGTGATCAATGCTGTTCGAGATTCTGTGCAGATATTTATATTGTGGATCTCCACCTCCGACCTTTGCCTGCCATCTTGAAATTCTATGATTACATAATAAGACTTTTATAGTTATAGTTCCCTCAAAATGTGGCCATGGATGAGTTACTCATTTTAAGGTTGAATTAAAACTGTTACATTAGTCTGTATTACAAAAGTCATATCGAATTGTGTTAGGTTGACAACGCAACTAAATATCAACATTTAAAGGAGATGTATCTAATGCTTGGACAGTTACATACTGTATAAGCCACTGCTGTAATTCTAGTCTTTAACTTACATTTTTTGTTAAGTTGGAGACGTGAATCCAACATAATTTGTTAACTTATTGACAAGTTAATAGGCTCTTTACTGTATTGAAAAAGTTATATTGCATTGTGTTTGGTTACCAACACAACTGTCACGTTCCTGACCTGTTTTCTCTTGTTTTGTATTTATTTAGTATGGTCAGGGCGTGAGTTGGGTGGGTTGTCTATGTGTTGTTTTCTATGTTGGGGTTTTGTGCGTTCGGCCTGGTATGATTCTCAATCAGAGGCAGCTGTCAATCGTTGTCCCTGATTGAGAATCATACTTAGGCAGCCGGGGTTCACGTGTGTGTTTGTGGGTGTTTGTATTTCGTGTCAGTGTTCGTGCCACACGGGACTGTCTTTCGGTTTGATTCGCTTTTGTTATTTTGTTTCGTGTAGTGTTCAGTTTATTGTTAATAAATCATGGACACTTTCCACTCTGCGTCTTGGTCCGATCCCTACACCTCCTCTTCAGACGAAGAGGAGGAAATCAGCCATTACAGAAACACCCACCACCAAAGGACCAAGCGGAGTGGAAAAGGGCAGCAACAGCAGCAGCAGCAGCGGCCAAAAACCCAGGACTCCTGGACTTGGGAAGAGATCCTGGACGGCAAGGGACCCTGGGCTCAGCCAGGGGAATATTGCCGTCCCAAGGCGGAGTTGGAGGCAGCGAAGGCAGAGAGGCGTTGGTATGAAGAGGCTGCGCGGCGACGCGGTTGGGAGCCCGAGAGTCAGACCCAAAAATGTCTTGGGGGGGGGGGAACACGCGGAGTGTGGCAAAGCCGGGTAGGATACCTGAGCCAACTCCCCGTGCTTACCGTGGAGTGAAAGGGCGTCGTACTGGTCAGACACCGTGTTATGCGGTGAAGCGCACGGTGTCCCCAGTACGCGTGCTTAGCCCAGTGCGGGCTATTCCACCTCGCCGCACTGGTAGGGCTAGGTTGGGCATCGAGCCGGGTGTCATGAAGCCGGCCCAACGCATCTGGTCTCCAGTGCGTCTCCTCGGGCCGGCGTACATGGCACCAGCCTTACAAATGGTGTCCCCGGTTCGCCAGCATAGCCCAGTGCGGGCTATTCCACCTCGCCGCACTGGCAGGGCTACGGGGATCATTCAACCTGGTAAGGTTGGGCAGGCTCGGTGCTCAAGAGCGCGTGTCCTCCTTCACGGTCCGGTAATTCCGGTGCCACCTCCACGTACCAGTCCTCCGGTGGCAGCCCCCCGCACCAGGCTGTCTCTCCGTTTTCTCTCTCCAGTTACTCCCACCTGTCCAGCGCTGTCAGAGCCTTCCTCCTCTCCAGCGCAGCCAGAGTCTGAACTGCCTGCCTGCCCAGCGTTGTCTGAGCTGCCTGCCTGCCCAGCGCTGTCTGAGCTGCCCGCCTGCCCCGAGCCGTCAGAGCTGTCCGTCTGTCCCGAGCCGTCAGAGCTGCCCGTCTGTCCCGAGCCGTCAGAGCTGCCCGTCTGTCCCGAGCCGTCAGAGCTGCCCGTCTGTCCCGAGCCGTCAGAGCTGCCCGTCTGTCCCGAGCCGTCAGAGCTGCCCGTCTGTCCCGAGCCGTCAGAGCTGCCCGCCAGACAGGAGCAGCCAGTGCCGTCAGCCGGCCGGGAGCAGCCAGTGCCGTCAGCCGGCCGGGATCCGCCAGTGCCGTCAGCCGGCCGAGATCCGCCAGTGCCGTCAGCCGGCCGGGATCCGCCAGTGCCGTCAGCCGGCCGGGATCCGCCAGTGCCGTCAGCCGGCCGGGATCCGCCAGTGCCGTCAGCCGGCCGGGATCCGCCAGTGCCGTCAGCCGGCCGGGATCCGCTAGTGCCAGCCGGCCGGGATCCGCCAGAGCCAGCCGGCCGGGATCCGTCGGAGCCGCCAGCCAGCCGGGATCCGCCAGAGCCGCCCGCCAGCCAGGATCTGCCCCTCAGTCCGGTGCTGCCCTTTGGTATAGTGGGATTGACATGGAGGGTGGTTGTTAGGAGGAGGCCACGGGGGCGAGTAAGGAGGCGGACAAAGACATTGTTAAGGTGGGGTCCACGTCCCGCGCCAGAGCCGCCACAGCGGACAGACGCCCACCCAGACCCTCCCCTAGAGTTTTAGGGGGTGCGCCCGGAGTTCGCACATTGAGGGGGGGGTTATGTCACGTTCCTGACCTGTTTTCTCTTGTTTTGTATTTATTTAGTATGGTCAGGGCGTGAGTTGGGTGGGTTGTCTATGTGTTGTTTTCTATGTTGGGGTTTTGTGCGTTCGGCCTGGTATGATTCTCAATCAGAGGCAGCTGTCAATCGTTGTCCCTGATTGAGAATCATACTTAGGCAGCCGGGGTTCACGTGTGTGTTTGTGGGTGTTTGTATTTCGTGTCAGTGTTCGTGCCACACGGGACTGTCTTTCGGTTTGATTCGCTTTTGTTATTTTGTTTCGTGTAGTGTTCAGTTTATTGTTAATAAATCATGGACACTTTCCACTCCGTCTTGGTCCGTTACAACAACCAAATATCAACATTTGAAGGAGAGGTATATTTTGTGCCACTGACTTAGTCTGACTTTAATTCCATTTTGCCTAAAACTTTGTAATTGATATGTTGGATTCACGTCTCCATCTCAACCAAAAATCAAAGTTAAAGAATAGGACTAAATCAAACTTTAAATGTCCTATTCTTTAACTTAGATATTTGGTTGAAATGGAGATGTGAATCCAACATATTCATTATTAACTTGAAGATTAAATTTGACATCAACCAAAGCATGAAACACATGTATTGTCTATTTTTTTATTATAACCTGTATATAACTCTGGTTTGAATTGAAACAATAGCTGTTGATGACTTCACAAATTCTATATAGGCCTAAATAGTATCATTGATGACTTATAGAGTATGGTTATATTTCATTTGCGCTATTAAACCTACCCTTTGGATTGACTTCAATAGCAACGGTGAATCTATTTAGTTATTAAGATATATCTCTGTAATCATTCTGATGATAGCACATTGGTAGTAGTCCGTGACAAAGCTAAGCAGGGTTGAACTTGGTTAAAACCCTGGATGGGAGATCAAATTGATAGCTGTAGATAGATCAAATCTCCAGTAGGAGGTTGTGGATATAACATTGAAGATCTGACGCGTTTCAAAGGTACAAATCTAACATATGTTATACAAGGTTTGTCTATGTTTAACATTTGTTACCATTAGGACAATTCTGTGGTTAAAATTTCATGATGACTTTTTGTAAAAAAAAATATTTTCCACATAGATTCCACATCACAAGATGTTGACAAATGACGCTGAAACAATGTTGATTGAACCAGTTTGTGACCAGTGGGCAGAATCAATACCTGATACATGTGAGGTTGAGAAAATGTTATACAATACAGCTTTATTGCCCATATGTTACAGCAAACAACAGAAATGTGTCTTCTGCTCTGTACAAGTATGTGTACATCACCACACAAACAATTGAGATGAGCACAGGGTAAAGCTGCAGTGCAGCATCCCTGGATGGAGAGTGGGGTTAAGGACCTTGCTCAAGGGCTCAACAGTAGGGGAATAGCTTGAGGATGTGAACCCAGCAACCCTCCAGTTGCCGGATCAATTCTTCCCTTCTTCCAGCACCCGGCCCGGGACACCAACTGAACACTTTTCGGCTACAGGTCCAACTCCCACTGGGCTACCTATAACAGTTGAATGAACTTGCATTTGCATGTTTTAACGGTGCAGCTATATACACTCCCCTACATATTATTTGGACAGTGAAGCTAAAACATTTAAATTTAGCTCTATCCTCTATACATTTTGGATTACAGATGAAATATCCTTTTAAATTAGGGTATTTTCAAACATATCTGTTTTACGGTTTAGAAATGAATGCACTTTATGTATCTAGTCCTCTCCATTTGAAGGTGTATTTGGACAAATTCACTTATATTGTAATCAATTTACTCACAAGTTTAATATTTGGTCCCATATTCCTAGGACGCAATGACTACATCATGCTTGTGACTCTACCAACTTGTTCGATGGATTTGTAATTTGTTTTGGTTGTGTTTCAGATTATGTTGTGCCCAATAGAAATGAATGGTAAATAATGTATTGTGTCATGTTGGAGTCACTTGTATTGTAAATAAGAATAGTATATGTTTCTGAACACTTCTACATTAATGTGGATGCTGCCATGATTACAGATAATTGTGAACATTGCACACTCACTGGACACTACCCACACACTCACACATACTTCCACTGACACTCCAACACACATACACACACTAAATACACTCAAAGACACAAACCCCACACACACATGCATATTGACACCCCACATACACACACTGCACATACACTGCTTCTACTCTGTTATTATCTATCTTGATTGCCTAGTCACTTTTACCCCAACCTAAATGTACATACACTATACAGTGCATTCAGAAAGTATTCAGACCCCTTGACTTTTTCCACATTTTGCTACGTTACAGCCTTATTCTAAAATAGACGTTTAAAACATGTTTACCTCCTCAATCTACACACAATACTCAATAATGACAAAGCAAAAACAGTTTATAATTTTTTGCAAATGTCTTACAAATAAAAAACTGAAATATCATATTTACATAAGTATTCAGACCCTTTACTCAGTACTTTGTTGAAGCACTTTTGGCAGCGATTTCAGCCTTAGAGATGGTTGTCCTTCTGGAAGGTTCTCCCATCTCCACAGAGGAACTCTGGAGCTCTGTCAGAGGGACCATCGGGTTCTTGGTCACCTCCCTGACCAAGGCCCTTCTCCCACGATTGCTCAGTTTTTCCGGGTGGCCAGCTCTAGGAACAGTCTTGGTGGTTCCAAACTTCTTCCATTTAAGAATGATGGAGGCCACTGTGTTCTTTGGGACCTTCACTTCAATGCTTCATACATTTTTTGGTACCCTTCACCAGATCTGTGCCTCAACACAATCCTGTCTCGGAGCTCTACGGACAATTCCTTCGACCTCATGGCTTGGTTTTTGCTCTGACATGCACTGTCAACTGTGGGATCTTATATAAATAGGTGTGTGCCTTTCCAAATCAAGTCCAATCAATTACATTTACCACAGGTGTACTCCAATCAGGTTGTAGAAACATCTCAAGGATGATTAATGGAAACGCACCTGAGCTCAATTTCAAGTCTCATAGCAAAAGGTCTGAATACTTCTGTAAATAACGTATCTGTTTTTTTATATGTAATACATTTTCTAACATTTCAAAAAATCTGTCATTATGGGGTATTGTGTGTAGATTCATGAAAAAAAAAATATTTGATCCATTTTAGAATAAGGCTGTAACGTAGCAAAATGTGGAAAAAGGGAAGGGGTCTGAATACTTTCCGAATGCACTGTATATACAAATATATGTGGACGCTCCATCAAATTAGTGGATTTGGCTTTTTCAGCCACACAGCCACGCAATCTCCATAGACAATAATTGGCAGTGGAATGGCCTTACTGGTCAGTGACTTTCAACATGGCACAGTCATAAGATGCCACCTTTCCAACAAGTAAGTTCGTCAAATTTCTTCCCTGCTAGAGCTGCTAAGGTCAACTGTAAGAGCTGTTATTGTGAAGTGGAAACGTCTAGGAGCAACAACAGGTCAGCCGTGAAGTGGTAGTCCACACAAGCTCACAGAACGGGACCGCCGAGTGCTGAAGCGCGTAGTGCATAAAAATCATCTGTCCTAAGTTGCAATGCTCACTACCAAGTTCCAAACTGCCTATGGAAGCAATGTCAGCACAACTTCATGAACTGGGTTTCCATGGCCGACCAGCCGCACACAAGCCTAAGATCACCATGTGCAATGCCAAGCGTTGGCTGGAATGGTGTAAAGCTCGCCGCCATTGTACACTTGAGCAGTGGAGACGCGTTCTCTGGAGTGATGAATCACGCTTCACCATCTGGCAGTCCAACGGAAGAATCTGGGTTTGGCGGATGCCAGGAGAATGCTACCTGCCCGAATGCATAGTGCCAACTGTAAGGTTTGGTGGAGGAGGAACAATGGTCAGGGGCTATTTTTCATGGTTCGGGCTACGCCCCTTAGTTCCAGTGAAGGGAAATCTTACCGCTACAGCATACAATGACATTCTAGACGATTCTGTGCTTCCAACTTTGTGACAACAGTTTGGGGAAGGCCCTTTCCTATTTCAGCATGACAATGCCCCCATGCAGAAAGCGAGGTCCAAACAGAAATGGTTTGTCGAGATCGGTGTGGAAGAACTTGACTGGCCTGCACAGAGCCCTGACCTCAACCCCATCGAACATCTTTGGGATGAATTGGAACGCCAACTGCGAGCCAGGCCTAATCGCCCAACATCAGTGCCCGACCTCACTAATGCTCTTGTGGCTGAATGGAAGCAAGTCCCCCCAGCAATGTTCCAACATCTAGTGGAAAGCCTTCCCAGAAGAGTGGAGGCTGTGATAGCAGCAAAGGGGGGACCAACTCCATATTAATGCCCATGATTTTGGAATGAAATGTTCAACGAGCAGCTGTCCACATACTGTTGGTCATGTAGTGTACTTCTGGCACCTTCAAATGGGGGCACTTGATTCACAGTCCTTTCATTTCTAAACGGTAAAACAGATATTTATGAAAAAAACTCAAATAAATGATGACATTCTGTACTGTCTCATGTTCATTTGTTTCTCAAATTCAAAATGCTGCAGTATAGAGCCAAATTAAAAGTTTCAGCATTACTGTCCAAATAGTTACATAGTAATATAATTACATACACACATCCATATTCATTATTAGTCATCGTCATCTATTCTAGGGTACTACCACTGAGGTATAATAATAAGAACGTGTACTGCACTCTGGGAGAATCTCAATTGCATTTCTTTGATTCTTCACTTCCCCTCCCCTTTGACCTCATCCAATTGGGAGTGGTTTCCACTAGATAACACAAAGCTGCTTTTTGGTCTTAATTTAAGATTAGGCATAAGGTTTTCTGTGTGGTTTTTTAAGTCGGTTAAGAACAAGTTCTTATTTACAATGACGGCCTACCAGGGAACAGTGGGTTAACCGGCTTGTTCAGGGCAGAACGACAGATTTTTGCCTTGTATCGAATCCCCGAGCTGACAACAACAGTTATGGCCCAACACACTAGGCTACCTGCCATGGTTAAGGTTAGGTTTAAAATCAGATTTCAAGAAGATACATTGTAAAATATATCAAATTTTGACTTTTTGGTTATTTTATTCTCCCTCTGTTTGAATACATCCTACCTTCACTGAAATAATCACGTATCTGTCTATGATGGACTGGTGCATTATGCACTAGATGCCCTGCTCATCCAAATAGATCATTACTTCAATGAATGGAGGAATTAAACTAGGCTATTTCAAAGTAATACAGGGGCCCAATTTAAAAACCCTGCACTCCACTGCCTGCTAGTCAGCTAAGTACCTATCAGCCAATCAAGATACACACAGCACCACATTGGTGGTGTAGCAAACGTAGCGATACGTCAGCTCTGCCAGCGTGGAATACGGAGCGCCAGTCCAGGAAGTTAACATTTACAGGAGTTAGCAGGATAACGAAGCTGTTCAGCCGTCAATATTATACTATTCCCCACGTCCGTACAGAGTGGATAGGCGGCGTATCCTTTTCTCAAGCGTTCCAACTGTCTGAAGCCACCGCGTCACAAGGTAAGCACAAACGAGCTGTCAATCTTGGTGTGGTCCAAGCGGTAACGCTAGGCAAACTATGGCTAGCAATGCTAGTTAGGCTAGTAGCACCAACAGCGGTAAGCCAGCTGTCATTGCTAAGAATTACGCGGAACTAGCTTTATTTCCTTTATTCACGCAATGCAATGTGGCATTTAACCCTTGCATGTCCTTGTTTTTTCATGGCTTATGTCGTCAATTAAGAAGCTGCCACCTTCCATTCATAAAACAGCTTATCATCGTGATGACGATGCTGCTAATTTGTTATGGATGGTCACGGATAACTGACTGACTAGCGCAGGTGCCGCGTTCAAAACAACTGGGAACTCTGAAATCTCCGACTTCAGCGCCCCCAAGACAACTGAGAACGCGGGGGGAAACGAGCTCCGACTGGGAAAATCGTTTTGAACTACAATTCCGATGCTGTGTTTTAACATTTAGAAAGGTCAATAATCACCCCTTTCAAACCGGTTTTCGAAACATGCTGATATGTCCCTTTTCATATCAGTAATAAATAAAATAAAAATATACACTTACTTTAGCAGTTTTGCACATAACCACAAGATGTGTGTGCTTCCAGTCGACGAACTACACTTTCCACAGTTACGATTACACACAGATATTTGGAGCATGCTAGATGGCTATTTAGCATAGGTGGCCACCTATGTCTTCCGTAAACAAGTAATGCAACTTGGAGATATGGCTGTGTATTATTTTCATTTGATATGGAAGATACGTTCCTTATGTTTCCAAAACCGTACGGCAAGCGATGCGTGTTATAGAGCAAGCGTCAGGGCTCTTAAACTCCCCTGGTCAGAACATACTTCAGTAGACAGCCAGAGTCATCATGATCAAGGATGTTATTTGTTGCTTAACAGACATTTTACTGAAAGACAAATATTTAGGCAGATCATAAATATATTGAGTGGCATGTTGTAGAAGCAGAAAATCCGGTTTGATGAAATCAGCCAGGTAATCCAACTCTATCACATAACAGGTGTATCCATAACCACACCCATGATCATTTCAGACAGAAATTAGGACCTTGAGGCACCACTGGTAATGAATAGAGGTTATAGTCAGACTGTATTTACTTTCAACTGATTCTCCAGTTGCCTGGAATTGGCAATAACATGAGCTAGACTATGGTAGAGTCTGTTACATCATGCCAATGTCAATATTTGGCTAATGTTAACAATTAGATTGACCTCTGTCTACTATACCTCTGATCCACCTCAATGTGCAGTCCAATAGGTGACAGAGGAGGGTAGAGGGAGGATTAGTGTTAAATATAAGGCTTTAGGGGGAGAGAGAACTGAAAGATGTGTTTTTAGCTAGCCTCTGGCAATGGCTCTGTCTAACCCTGAGATTGAATGAGGTATCCATCTGCTTAAGTGTCTTTTTGCTCAGTCTCTGACTTCTGACCGTAGATGATGGTCGACCCCACACTCGCTGAAATGGGCAAGAACCTCAACGAGGCCATGAAGATCTTGGAGGATGGCCGAAAGTAAGCTTTTATGAATTGGTGTTTGTTCATAAAGATGTATTGACGGGTATTACACTGGCTGTTAATGGCACACATCTCTTCACACATAATGTATGTTAACACAAGTCAGATGCACACACCTGAAGGACTATCTGACTTGTTGGTTTTGTTGTTTGTTTCTCTCCAGGGCATCAGATCCGGATGCAGATAGACGACAGTTCAGCAGGAGTAGTATCCCTGGACCCCTACAGGGAGAGTGAGTACAGCAGATACCCCTGTTTCTCACTTTCAATCTAGTATCTTTCTCTGTCTCTCTCTCTCACACACACACATACAAATGTGGATGGTATTTCACAGAAGCAATGAGTTCCCTCAAGCAACGCGTTGTGTGTTTTGTTACAAACTTCCAGTGGGCAGGATGTGGCCAGTATACTCCAGCTGGTCCAGAATCTCATGCATGAAGATGAGGGGGAAGATAAGCCAAGCCATCGGTAGGTCTGACATTAAAACACCACTACTGAGAGCATATGTCAGTTGGAAGGCCATCTTAGAATTTTCTTATCAGTATAATAAGAATTTCCAAGTGAACAAAAATAAGTTGTTGATAATATCAATAAAAAATCTATCCGGTTTATTAAAGTTGCAACAGGGAAACGCCTCCAGATCAGAGGCAGAGAAAATGTCTATCTGGCCTCTTGGAGACAGGCCCTTTATATTCTAATCAGACAGTACCAAGTGTTCTGTAAAAAACAGCCCAAGAGGCTTGTAGGAAGTCAAAACAAATTGCAGTGACATTGTCAGCTGCTACAGAATCACACCGTGTTTCACAGAATACAGTAATAATCAGTGTCCTTGTACCTCCAGTCTGGCGTCAATCACTATCAACAGAACCTTGCACAAACAGAACGTGAAAACATATAAATATGCTAAGCATTGTGTTAATCACTCTTCACTGTATATGAACTTTAATATTCTTAAATATTCCCAATACAATCAGTATAATGCAGTTTATCAACATCACGTCTTTGTGACCTCACTTCCTGTGCATGTCTTGTCCCCCCCAGCAGGATGCAGAATGTCGGAGAGCAGGGTCACATGGCGTTGCTAGGACACAGCCTAGCAGCCTACATCTCAGTGCTGGACAGGGAGAGACTCAGGAAGCTGATCACACGCATCGCGTCTGACACAACACTCTGGCTCTGCAGACTCTTCAGGTGTGTGGGTCTGTCTGTCGATTGCATGTGTGTGCTTGTTCCATGTGCATTGCTAAGTGGATTTTGATGTCCTGCCAGGTATGAGAGTGGCTCAGCATACTACCATGAAGATGACAGAGAGGGCCTGCTGAAGGTGTGTCGTCTGGTCATCAACACCCGCTATGAGGACTACTCCACAGAGGGCTACACCGTGCTCAACTCCAGACAGCCTGTCATTTACCAGAGCGCCACCTGCAGGCCTGGCCTGGGACAGCACCTCTGCAGCCAAGTAGGCGTAGAAGCAGGCATAGAAACACATTGTGTGTTCTTACATGAAGACACAGACAGACCTTTTTGATGTTACTTTAGTATTATAAGAGCAGATATTTCAGAAGTTATTCAATGTAGGTTGACTTTAACAGAAATCCTCTCTTCCTTAGCTGGGTCTGCCTCTGTCCAGCCTGTGCACCGTCCCCTGTAACACCATGTTTGGATCCCAGCACCAAATGGTAGATCAGCCTCATTTAGATAGGGCTCATACAATGTACACCACCAAAAGTATGTGGACACCTCATTCCAAAATGATGGGCATTAATATGGAGTTGGTCCCCCCACTTTGCTACTATAACAGCCTCTACTCTTCTGGGAAGGCTTTCCATTAGATATTGGAACTTTGCTGTGGGGACTTGCTTCCATTCAGCCACAAGCGCATTAGTGAGGTTGGCCTCTGAGGTTGGGCGATTGTGCCTGGCTCGCAGTCAGTGTTCGATGGAGTTGAGGTCAGGGCTCTGTGCAGGCCAGTCAAGTTCTTCCACACCGATCTCGACAAACCATTTCTGCATGGACCTCACTTTGTGCATGCTGAACCAGGAAAGGGCCTTCCCCAAACTGTTGTCACAAAGTTGGAAGCACAGAATCATCTAGAATGTCATTGTATGCTGTAGCGTTAAGATTTCCCTTCACTGGAACTAAGGGGCGTAGCCCGAACCATGGAAATATAGCCCCTGACCATTGTTCCACCTCCACCAAACTTTACAGTTGGCACTGCATTGGGGCAGGTAGCATTCTCCTGGCATCCTCCAACCCCAGATTCGTACGTTGGACTGCCAGATGGTGAAGGGTGATTCATCACTCCAGAGAAGGCAGCGAGCTTTACACCACTCTAGCCGACGCTTGGCATTGCGCATGGTGATCTTAGGCTTGTGTGCGGCTGGTCAGCTATGGAAACCCATTTCATGAAGTTCCTGACAAACAGGTATTGTGCTGACTTTCCATCCAGAGGCAGTTTGTAACTTGGTAGTGTGTGTTGCAACCGAGGACAGATAATTTTTACGTGCTACGCACTTCCAACACTGGTGGTCCCGTCCTGTGAGCTTGTGTGTCCTACCACTTCGCGGCTGAGCTGTTGTTGCTCCTAGACATTTCTACTTCACAATAACAGCACTTAAAATTGACCGGGGCAGCTCTAGCAGGGCAGAAATTTGACAAACTGACTTGTTGGAAAGGTGGCATCCCATGACGGTGCCACGTTGAAAGTCACTGAGCTCGATTTTATACACCTGCCAACAAAAATAGCCGAATCCACTAATTTTAAGGGGTGTCCACATTCTTTGTGTGTGTATATATATATATATATATATATATATATATATATACACGTGTGTGTGTGTATATAAACTCAGCAAAAAAAGAAACGTCCTCTCACTGTCAACTGTGTTTATTTTCAGCAAACTTAACATGTGTAAGTATTTGTATGAATATAACAAGATTCAACAACTGAGACATAAACTGAACAAGTTCCACAGACATGTGACTAACAGAAATTGTGTGTCCCTGAACAAAGGGGGGGGGTCAAAATCAAAAGTAACAGTCAGTATCTGGTGTGGCCACCAGCACCGCAGTACTTAATGCAGCATCTCCTCCTCATGGACTGTACCAGATTTGCCAGTTCTTGCTGTGAGATGTTACCCCACTCTTCCACCAAGGCACCTGCAAGTTCCTGGACATTTCTGGGGGGAATGGCCCCAGCCCTCACCCTCCAATCCAACAGGTCCCTGACGTGCTCAATAGGATTGAGATCCGGGCTCTTTGCTGGCCATGGCAGAACACTGACATTCCTGTCTTGCAGGAAATCACGCACAGAACGAGCAGTATGGCTGGTGGCATTGTCATGCTGGAGCGTCATGTCAGGATGAGCCTGCAGGAAGGGTAACACATGAGGGAGGAGGATGTCTTCCCTGTAACACACAGCGTTGAGTTTGCCTGCAATGACAACAAGCTCTGTCCGATGATAATGTGACACACCGCCCCAGACCATGACGGACCCTCCACCTCCAAATCGGTCCCGCTCCAGAGTACAGGCCTCGGTGTAACACTCATTCCTTCGACGATAAATACAAATCCGACCATCACCTCTGGTGAGACAAAACCGTTACTCGTCAGTGAAGAGCACTTTTTTCCAGTCCTGTCTGGTCCAGCGACGGTGGGTTTGTGACCATAGCTGACGGTGATGTCTGGTGAGGACCTGCCTTACAACAGGCCTACAAGCCCTCAGTCCAGCCTCAGCCTATTGGGGACAGTCTGAGCACTGACGGAGGTGTTGTGTGTTCCTGGTGTGACTCGGGCAGTTGTTGTTGCCATCCTGTACCTGTCCCGCAGGTGTGATGTTTGGATGTACTGATCCTGTGCAGGTGTTGTTACATGTGGTCTGCCACTGCGAGAACGATCAGCTGTCCGCCCTGTCTCCCTGTAGCGCTGTCTTAGGCGTCTCACAGTACGGACATTGCAATTTATTTCCCTGGCCACATCTGCAGTCCTCATGCCTCCTTGCAGCATGCCTAAGGCACGTTCACGCAGATGAGCAGGGACCCTGGGCATCTTTCTTTTGGTGTTTTTCAGAGTCTGTAGAAAGGCCTCTTTAGTGTCCTATGGTTTCATAACTGTGACCTTAATTGCCTACCGTCTGTAAGCTGTTAGTGTCTTAACGACTGTTCCACAGGTGCATGTTCATTAATTGTTTATGGTTCATTGAACAAGCATGGGAAACAGTGTTTTTAACCCTTTACAATGATGATCTGTGAAGTTATTTGGATTTTTACTAATTATCTTTGAAAGACAGGGTCCTGAAAAAGGGACGTTTTCTTTTTTTGCTGAGTTTATGTATTTAGGATACTGGGGTGCCTGTATGCGTACTACCTACCATATTACCCTGATTTTTAAATGGAAAACAATATCTGTCTCCCTGGGTGTTTTGCTGATTGCAGGACATTGCGTTGCTGGACAAGCTGATTAGAGAGGATGTGGAGACTGGGAAGCTTCCATTGCTGTTGATTGCCAACGCTGGTCAGTGGGGAATTTTATCACCTTTTTAATACAAGAAATGGCTAAGAACACACATCTACTCTTTAAAAGTGTTTTATTTTCTCCAAGGTTGTGTGCTTATTGAAAAACCTAGCATGGTGACAGTTTTTTCTATTTATTTAACTAGTCAAGTCAGTTAAGAACAAATGTATGATCTACAATGACAGCCTACCAAAAGGCCTCCTGCTGGGATGGGGGCTGGGATAAAAATAAAAATAAATGTATGTATGTGTACAGACATCACAACAATGACAACGCAACACGGAGACCTAAGACAACAACACAGCATGGTAGCAAAACACATAGTATTACACTCTAAAGTGAAACAATGTTTACCCCTTGACCAACCAGGATGTTATTGTATGACTTACCTGGTCAAATAAAGGTTAAATCAACATGTCTATCACTGACTTATTGACCAAGACGTACAGCAGAGTGACTCCGAGCGTACTCACTGCCTGTCTTCCCAGGCACCCCTGGGGCGGGACACACAGACAAGCTGGGCCGTCTAAAGGAGCTGTGTGAACAGTATGGCATGTGGCTCCACATAGAAGGGTGAGTAACAACATTACACATACTTGTAATACTTTTAATATGTCTTTAACCAACCATATTGGAGGGGTTTGTAAATGCTTTATAACTGCTTGGTCTTTTCTGTCTCTCAGGGTCAACTTGGCCACCCTGGCTCTGGGGGAGGTCTCGTCCCCCGTGACGGTACGTATAGGATATGCTCTCCCATTCTGTGACCCTCAGAACTCTAAATGAATACACTGTAAGATGCCTGTATAGTACGGTAATGTAATATGTCTACTATGTGTCTTTGCCCCCTCCCCTGTCCCCAGGCGGCCACCAGGAGTGACAGTATGACCCTGACCCTGGGTCCGTGGCTGGGCCTGCCTGCTGTCCCAGCTGTCACCCTCTACAGACACGAGGACCCAGCCCTGGTACGCTTTCTCCTTCCTGTTCTCTCTTCTTTGGTATCCCCTTTTAACTCTCTCCCTGTCTGTAGCTGTAGGGCCTTTAAACTTGCATCCTTCCTTTCTTCCTGCCTCCCTTGAAGTTACTAGAGATCTGATATGACTGGATTGGTGTAATCTTTGCTTTCACCTATCCATTTGAGTTCTCTCTCTCTCCAATCTTAGTCTCTGGCAGCTGGGTTGACCTCCAGTCAGCCAGTAGAGAAGCTGCGTGCCCTGCCTCTCTGGCTCTCCCTGCAGTACCTGGGCCATGATGGGATAGTGGAGAAGATTAGACACGCTGTAGAGCTCGTAAGTACTTTGGGTTAGAAGTTAATACAGATCGCTATCACCTTACTGCTAACAAACTGACCTGTGTTGTATCTCTTTTTGTCTGTAGAGCCAACAGCTTCTGGAGAAACTGAAGACTCTGGCTTCCATAAAGACTTCAGTAGGTCCACAACTTAATGTTTAACTATCTACTACTATTAATGTGTGTGGAAAGCATTTATGCATTGAGGCTGTTCTAAGCAGTCATAAGCTGTTTATTGTATTTAATAACGCACTATGGGTGTAAACGAAGGCACTATAAAGCCATTACACATAGGTGGGTCATATGATGAAGGCCCCCAATATATATGAGCTTTTGTTTGAGTTTTAAGATACGATAACTTAAGAAAACAATCATAAGATCACACTTAACTCTAACACATAACATTTATAAAGATGCGGGCGTCTGACGTCTGTTTTGTCATCATCAGGATGAGCTTGACTCTGAGATCTCTTTCGTCGATGCTTTGACTATGGTAAAGAAACAGCACTGAGCCTCGCTAACAGAGACCTCCATCATACTGTTGCAAAACAAAGACCTTGTTCACAGGCATCAGCTCTGAGCAGATAGTGACCTTTATATAATCTGAAACTGAGTGTGAATATGATTTACACATGTAGACGATATAGAGATCATTGGAACGGTGCAGTAACTGCTGAAGCTGATCTGGTGAACAAGCAGAGTGTGTGGGTCTGGTTACTGTGTTGATGGTGGCTTTGAGTACCGTTTGTTGTAGTGAGTGTCATGTGTAGGAAGTGTGTGTATACTGTAGATAGTGAGCTGTTGGGTTGCCTTGGTTACAGGGTGTGGTGTCTCTCTCTCGGATCCCGCCGATCTCAGGGGGCTCTCTACG
The DNA here is from genome assembly GCF_016432855.1 of Salvelinus namaycush. NCBI lineage: Eukaryota > Metazoa > Chordata > Actinopteri > Salmoniformes > Salmonidae > Salvelinus > Salvelinus namaycush. The sequence continues at coordinate 20,157,951 of NC_052347.1, read as the reverse complement.
GGACTTGCTGGGCTCTCTCATTCTGTCTATTGTAGGTGGGACCAACCCTCTTTCCCCTGCCTGCTCCCACCTTTCTTTCTCTGTTTCACTCTGTACCTGACCATGTTTTTCCACCTGAATGCCCTGAAAGGCACTGTATTTGAGACACCGCTCAAATCGAGGGCACTCATTTGCTAAAACTGCAATCAGTCCACTTCCTGGTTCCTGTCCAATCATCACTACAGGCATGTTTTAGGCACAGCAGAGAATGTCCTGTCCCCCCACCACCACGTCTTCACAGAATCCTGATGACTCTAAAGTTGAACTTTGGCCCAGGCGTCATCAAAGATGAACCTCACTGTGTTTACATGACTACCCTGTTAGGGTACAACAGTAACAATCCAACATGTCACTTCAACCAGTCAATCCTGCTATGGGTACTGGGTAGTACATACCCTTACTGTGAATTGTTAGAGGTGGGGAGAAATTACCAGAAGGAAAGAGTAGTGTCTTTTCTGTGCTGAGATTTTCTCCAAAACTAACATTTACCCGACTCAATGATTTATGTACAAAGTACATACAATATAATGGTCAGTTGTGGCTGTGTCGTAGGTTGTAAGAGTTAGTCATGTATATAAAGTCCATGGAAAACACAGACATGTCCATTGTGAATGGAAGTCATAGGCATTGACATTTATGCCCAAACATTGAACTTTTTTTTAAAGCTGCATGATTTAACAATCTCCATGCAGACCAGTTTGACTGCTCAAACAGAGGATGTGTCACAAACCCAGGCATCTCCATAGCATCACATCACACAGCTTCTCCGGCCCATTCTCACACATTACACCTGTTTGCATGTTAATGACAACAGAGTTTTTTAAAGATCAAAGGTTATTTATGATCCTGGATGTGTGGAACCTCACCTGTGTGTCTCTCACCTTTCCTGTGCTGCAGGTGGAGGATGAGCTCAACTCTCCAGTAGTAGTGTTCAGGTTCTCCCAGGAGACCAGTGCAGGTGAGTGGTTAACATTACTCTTCCTGTTCTAACACATTTTCCTCAACTAACCAGGAACTCTTATTCAGCTGCATCCAACTTACTTTAGATGCAATGTGGGCATTCAAATGATGTTATAATGCATTCAAATGAGTATCATGTAAATGTACTATGTGTTTGAATTTGGCATGTTATATGTAATAGGTCATAATGCTATGCCCTCTTCCCTCTACTCAGAATCCAGTGGTGGTTCTGTGGAGGGCTACTTTGCTGGAGAGAGAGAAGTGCTAGATTCCCTCAACAGATGGGTGAGCATTTGTTTACATGTGTAATGGGTGAGACAATGTTGGTTGCTTGGTTGGTTGGTTGATTGATTGTGTCTGCCTGTAGCTGTGTGAGCGGTTGGCACAGCTGGTGCCCGCCAGCGGGGTAGACATAGTGGAGTTGGAGGACGAGGGCACCTGTGTCCGCTTCACCCCTCTTATGACCGCCGCAGGTAACACACACACACACACACACACACACACACACACACACACACACACACACACACACACTCACCTGTAGGACAGACATGCATCATAAAGAAAGGCACACACTCACCTGTAAAATAAACATTCACATGTAAGACACACACTCACCTGTTAGACATACCATAATTTGTATTACACACACTCACCTGTACAGTTAATGAAGAACACCTGATCATCGTCAGTCAGGCACAACTCTCCTTTTGTTGACCCTGTAGCTGTTGACCTCTGAACTCTGCCCTCTGACCTGTTCCCTCCCAGCCCTGGGGACCCAGAGGTGTGACGTGGATCTGCTGGTGGAGCGGTTGACTGAGCTGGTTCCTGTGCTGAACTGTACGCTGCGTCTCAGACTGGACTTCAGAGAGGAGGTGTACCGCCACTCTGCCCTCAGTTACATAGAGGACCTCAGCTGGCCTGGCCTGGGAGCCGTCAGGTAGGAATATACTGTTATTCATTCAGTATTTGTATCATTAGTAGCTGTGTAATTACCATTTTACCATGCCATTTCATAGTAAATACGTGGTCATTTCTGTACAGTAAAATGTGTGTAATTTGTGTAAAGCAATGTGACTTGTCCACAAAATGATTGTGTGTATCCACTCAGGTATGAGCCGAGGATTGAGGAGCTGAACGACAGTAAGAGACAGTTGGAGGTGGAGAAGATCAACAGTGAGCTGCTGGTGAAACTAGGGGATCTGGATGCAGACCTCATCTTCTCCACCGGTCAGTACTGTGCCTGTCCACAGCACAGAGCTTCTTTTATCACATCTGAAACTCAAGGTTTCATTCTTCCCCTCAATTCAAGGAATGATTCAGACCTGGTTCTGATTCTGCCTGCTTTACCTCTTAACTTCTCTCCCTCCATCCTCAGGCCTGGAGTTCGGACCCGAGAAGGACTGCATATTTATTGGCATGGCAACGGAGGACCTAGACGTTGCAGAGCTAGTGGATACGATAGCCGCCCTGGGGAGGGACATAGAGGAAAACGGCAGGGTAACGCTATCTCCTTCTACTCTGTTTACCTACAGTCTGTCACTTCCTCCAACATGGCTTGTACTTCCAGATTATATAGATTTTTGATGATAACATATAATAAAGAATCTATGCAATACTACAATCCTATTGCATTGATTGAGTTGTAAATGACTATTTTCTTCTGTCCCATCTTGTCACTAGCTATTAGAGAACATGACAGAGGTGGTGAGGAAAGGCATCCAGGAGGCAGAGCTCCAGCTCCAGAAAGACAACCAGGACAAACTCATGGAGGAGGTGTGTGTGTGCCCATTTTTGTATGTGTATGACAATAATCAATGCTTTGTATACATGCACATTTTATGGACTGATTTGTATTTAAAAAATTGCACCATCTCTCTCTCTCTCAGGGTGTGTTGAGACAGATTCCTCTGGTCGGCTCCGTGTTGAACTGGTTCTCTCCGTTCCAGAGCACTGTGAAGGGCAGAACCTTTAACCTGGCTGCAGGTACACAACTGTGTGTGTGTGCCTGCTCCTAGGTTGCTCCTGTACATCTGCATTCCGATGGTATATTAAGTGACTGTTTCCCATAGGTTCCCTGGACTCCACAGAGCCCATCTACTCCATGAAGGCCCAGACAGGTGGGCTGGCGTCGCCAGAAACCCCTACCTCCTCTGCCAAGAGACTGCCAGGTATGGTCTCACAGAATCTATAGATGGGATATTCTTGTTCTTTCGCAGTAATTCTCTTTTAAAATCAAGGGACATATTTTATTTATTAAAAATACTGGAAATCTTAGACTACTATTCTCTGATTCCTCCTCCACGTGCAGGACAGAGGCTGTTCCGGCGCGAGGGTGCGGGGGGCTCTGACTCCCACAGTGAGACAAGCTCCGTGGGCCAGGCTGAGGATCTCTCCAGGGAGAGGTTCCCACAACCCACCACACCCAACCCACCTTCCCCTGTCCCAGACGAGGCAGTTTCCGTGGCCCCTGAGAATCCAGAGACCCCCCAGGTGCCGGCTGAACCCGAGCCCACGCAGGAGAACGGCGAGGTGGGTACACAGGAAGGGGAAGAGGAGGAGAGACGGCCTGAGGGCCAGGAGGCACCAGTGGAGGAGACGGGCAGATAGGACAGCCCCCAAGGCAGGGTTATTTGAAACCAGCTCTGAAAGGTTCCAGGCCAGTCCAGCAGGTGTTGCAGAGCAGGGATTCATTCCATTCTCAAATAATTCTCCCTTGCATCTTTTCTTGACAACTGTCTCCTTATAGATCTAAAGGGACTGGAAACTTTGATGAGAGATAATTAGACAGCTACGGCTTCACTTAGCCTACCAGAAGGGTAGGGAGTGCTTTTGTAATTTTATCTCTACTTTATTCTTTCTTTCCAGTCCCTTGATGACTGGGAGAGGTCAAGGACAAAGGGAAGGAACCAGGATTTCAGAATGGAATCCAGCCTTAGTCTCTAGGGTTGTGTCTGAGGACTCAATCATTGTGGGTTAATAAGTAACTATGTAGGAGTAGGACCTAAGAACTCTGGTCAAGCAGGAACTACACCTGAGGCAGGGAGTCAAAGGTGAAGGGTCGTCTGAGGACTTCCTGGTTCATGGCCTCCACTCTACTTCAGTCGGTCTCGTCATGGCCCGGAGGTAAAACAGCTTATATGCAAGCCAAGTAACGTGTGACTAACACTGGAAATAAAACAATTTTAGTTTGTATGTAATGTATGCACACCTATTTCTATCCACTCAATCACCATCATGATCAGTAAAACCAGATCTATATAGGGAAATGTAGTAGAAAAATGAAAGCATACTGTGATATGAATTGAACGAGAGAATACTCACATCCACCTGCTTCTGATCTTTAAACACACCCACAGTATATGTGCACTACCCCAATAGACCGTCCATGGTTTGTCAAACACCCTCCTGTTAATTTTTGCACATACTTGGGTCTGATTGGTGTATGTTTAGTTTTTTTTTTACAATATAAATGTATGTTTTTAATAATCTGACCAATGGGGCTAACTTTTCCTTACAAGCAAAGTCTTGCTTAACATGCATTCTGAGGAAATCGTTTTTTTTCTTTGCCAAAAAATATAGTGGCTGTAAGTTATGTTGACGTTTCCTGTGAGAAAGACATACTGTAGCCTAGTAGCTATTATAATGCCTAGACTGATGATAGCATATTTGCAGGTTAAAGGATTTGGTTTCAATGCAGGGTTGTTTAAAAATATATATATATTCCATTTGTTCTGTCCATTATTACTGCACTACCTTATTTAATGTTGCACATAGTATGTATTAATCAAAACCTTTTCAATTCATTTTATTTTTTAATTCTCAAAATAAGTCTATAATTTGTTGCAATAACTACTTTGATGAATTATGATTCCTGACTTGAAATGACACAACAATATTTCCGTCCTGCTTCCAATACACTCTCTTTGATTTCACATACCTTTTCTCTCAGCCCTTTGTCAAGTATCCAGTTTTATGTTCCTTCCATACCATTAACTTCTCTCTTTTGAAGACATCTAGAGAATTTAACTATTCTCGACCTACAGCTCTAAGGGGGTTTACGACATGTTTTGTACACAGTTGTAATTATTGAAATGATAGCAGAAATATGATTGGACAACGAGAATGTAACACCTATGTAGTCATAAAAATTGGGAGAACTTTAATGACCTAGGGTGTCAGTAGACTACTGACATTACAATGACTTTCAAATGTGATGAATCATTTGCTTATAAAACTGCTTTTGTATCCACTGTACAACACTGTGCCGTTAGACATTTTTATATCCAAAGCAGACAGAATGGAATGAGCTTAGACTTTTAAAGTTTTTCTTAACTTAGGATGTGCACTTAACTTGAAAATACAACCGTAACTGTTGTCTTCTGAATTGATACTATAAAGATGATCTTGGTTCACTGTACTCTGATATAATTTCCATTTGTTGTATATCTGTTTAATGTCGTAAGGCTTTGTTGTTATGTCTTTATCACCTTACTTTATTGAGGACATTGTTTTCATATTCATTAAACATGTAAGTACATGTTACTTTTTATTCTGCTCCTAATCAGCAATTCTGGTGCAATATTCTACTCATAGCAAAGGAGAAAAATAACTGATATTTAATGTTGAACTGGGAGTGTTATTTTTGATACACCATTAATTTAGTTTTCTGAAGTGAAAATATTTAATAGATTCATGTTTTAAGGACATAGGTGGTTGAAGTACTTACTGCACTAATCTCATTGAAGTTCAATGCCTGTTTCTCAAAGATGTCTGAAAAAACACTGGTCAAATGTAATTTCATGGGATGGAAAGAGGGATGTATTGAAGAATCCAATCAGCTTTATTAAAACATGATATAAAACACTTGTGTCATCAATCATTTGCAGGGACTCTTGAATTTACAAGTCAAAGGTGTTAATCAAATTGTTAACTTGGTAACTATCAGTAATTCCACAGTCAACATCACTGAAATCCTGATTTAGTACCAATGTCAGGTTGATGTGTTTCTCCCCGTCAGAAATAACCAATGGAATCAGTATGGGGAATTAAAGAACCCAAATACACACTGCAATGCTCAAACTTTTTCCTCAATGTTATTAAGCCCTGCCTTCGTTGATGCACTGTTTTGTGCTGCTGGACATTTTGCTACAGTGTCTGATTTCTGATTTCCATCTATGAACAGTAACTCAGTAAACACGTTAATTGTTGCATGTTGCGTTTATTTCAATGGGAATGAAAATGAACTAAACTTGCATATGTTTACTTATGTGAAATGGACTGCAATGCCATTAGATACCCACTGTCTGTCAATAGAGAAGGCCTGTGGAAAGAACTCAACTCAGACAGGCCTATACAAAAATATCCAATGATAGTTTGTTTCAGATGCACTTCCTGGATTTTTGTGCGAGATGTTAATTTGAGGTAAAGAAATTGACGTTTAAACGGGATACGTGTGTAATGTAAATAATTATTTTCAGTGTTCAGACTGGCCTTTGAGCGTCTCGTGCAACGTTTGCCGAATCGGAACTAAAAAATGTTGAACCTGCAAGATGGGTCAGCAACGTTGACGTAAAACGTGTGCTTTCCGTGTGTATGGAAATGTAGTTTTCTCGCTTCCTCCATAACGTTCTACCGAATAACGGCGACACTTGCAATGCACAACATCTCCCAGTATGCAACTGGTTGTCGCTCCCATCGGTTGGGGAGAGTCAGCAGCACACGAGGACTTGCTGGGAGTGCTGAGTCGAATCTTGCTTTCGCGTATCCCTTTACCGAGAGAAACCGGCTATTTTATTGCAAGTAAATCGAACACATAGACAGAGAGGGGAAGTTTGATCAATTTTATCGGGTGATCTCAACAACGGGTTAATAATAGGGGCGGACACTAGCCAGTTCAGCAACTGCGTAACGCAAGTATTTATCCACAGTAGTGAACATCTAGCAAAGACCCACGATGGACCCGAGAGACGCTGCCCCTGATTCATGGGAACAAGAGGATGATGTTGAGGCCCCGGTTGACGGGAAACTCGATTCTGAATTCGCCGCCCTCAACGTGAATGCCAAACCGTTTGTCCCCAACATAAATGCCGTCGAATTTGTCCCGTCCTTCTTTCAGAAAGGCCCCTCGGAAGATCCTGATTCCGGTGGTAAGTTCGTGGTCGCAAACGTTTGCGTTTGGCTAGATGGTTAGCTAGCTTGTTTGCAAGTTAACTTAGTTTGCTAGCTAACAAGCTCCACAACACACATGCGTCTACACTTTAGAGACCGCGTAAAGTAGCTAGTTAACGTTGAAGGCGAGCATTAGTTACCAAATTAACGGTATTTAGTTAGGCTAGTTAGTTAGCAACTGAACGTTAGTTTGTTAGTTCACTGTAACGTTAGCTGTATTCGGTAGTTAATGGCTTGTTTGTAACTAATATTTTCGTTAGGGTTTAGTTAACTATAGTAACGTTATGTTTCTAACCACTACTTACTAGCTAGTTGCCGGTTAGCTAACTTAGCTTGCTTTTAGCCAACTGTCGCCGACAGTGTCTATAGTTACATACGTTAGCTAATATTAACCATATGTGAGGTTTTGGACATTCGAGGTTTTAGTTAACTAGGTAAAGTAGCAAACGTTATCATTTTACCAAATCTTAGTTACTGGCATAACTAAGTTTAACGTTAGTTAGCCTATCCTATGTCAGTCGTGTGACAATTGTGTACCTAACGTTGGTAAGACAAACGGTCCCACATTTTTTTTACTGTCTACGTGGGCAATGTAGTCAAAAATGGCTAGCTAAGACGTTCTTGGCCAATTGTGCTTTTGTTTTTGTCTATACCCTTCCCACAATGTAAGTTAGGATTTCAAGCTATGTACCCAACTAGCTACTGTAGATAGATAACTAGTAATTATTTGAAAGGGTACAACCTTGCCCCTTATAAATGGCAAGACATGACAACTTTAGGAACTGGTAACTAGTGTTGACATTATTGGTGTGACGTGGACGATCTTGCTTTACATACGGTCCATAAGTGGAAGACAAACTTGTGAACAAAGTGTCTCATTTGAGCAGACCAAGAAAGCAGAAATAACTAGTCAGAGCCATTCATAGATGTTTCTCTTTTACGTTTTGATGTAATGCAAATGAGCTGTGGCATGTTTTGGTCAGTTATGTCTTTTGCCAAATCCAATATGGAGGGGAATATGTAAGGTTCTTTGTCTTGAAACATAAATTACCATCCTTTCTAGAAAAGCTCTTAGGTTGTGGTGGTTATGCATTCTCTATTAGGCAATACTAACTTGTAAGTCATGAGGGGATTCAAATCGAGCTATTTTCCCAGTCTGATATTTTTGACCTACGGCCATTTTCTTATCCTTTAACCTCAGCTTACCTGTTAGCCTGTACAGGCGTGTTCGGCAGGTTTTCTGCTGTTGATGGACATCACCAATGTGTGTTTATACTAAAGATATTCAACCGCTCTTGAGGAAAATGGCAGCCCAGTAAAAGTATAGTAAACATCAAGCTGTTGGTGGGTTGTTGCATATAGATGGGTTAGCTGACAATGTCTCAAGTGGTTGACGCTTCAATGGGGCAGAAGTCGGATGTTGTGATTCTGGATGGCCAGATGGCTACCAACAATGACAAGAAACTGCCATGTGGGGAATTGTGACTACTGTCAGCCAGTTTCATCTTGTTCTTGAGACCATGTCTTGTGTTTAGGTGTTTTAACTGATTCCATGTTAACTGAAATTTGCTAGCTAACCAAGAACTGTAACAATGTATTTGAGATCACAGGTGCTGATTTTGCAAAAAAAATCGACGAAAGTTGAAGAAATATAGGTTGCATGTTGTCAACAATCTAAGCCAACCCGTATGTTTTGCCCCATAGTTGTGCAGGCTTTGGTTGTTGCTAAACAACCAACCTGTCTATAGTACATATTGCGAACCAGTTAACTGGGGGAACTGGTGTTGCAGTTTGTTGGCCTCATAAGAACTGTATTAGTTGTGACCATTGTGGTAGACTGGAAGAGCGCTGGTCGGTAGATTTCACACCAATCCCACCTTACGTTTTATTTGATGAAAAATGTCTGATGAAAGAAGCGTTCATGTGAATACGCTCTACCTCTTTTTTTTTTAGCGGACGTTGAACCAGTTGCCACCATGGAGGTCGCAGAAACTGCAGGTATGTATACGTGTGTGTTTTACACCTGTGGTCATTTTGCTCTGTTCAGCATTATCCATGAATAGCTTAGCTAGCCACACAATCTATGGGCCCAGCCTCTGGCCTCTAACAAAGTCCTCCGTAAATCCAGTCAACCCACTGTTGACTGGATTGACAACGTCCACCAAAGCAACTGTCACTGGTATGAATCACTAATTGATGTTTGTGGGCCTCAGTCTTCTCAATTAGCAGTCACAAAGTTCTGACATGTATCTAGTACAGCTTCTAGAGCACATGTTTTGTGCACATTCATTGTTGCCATGGAAGCATTCTGTATGTCAGCTATTTTTGACCGCTGTGTGTCCCTTCTAGTCTAATTATGTGTAGATGACCGCCAATTGACTAGCTAATGTCTTGTTACATTATATTTAGACAAGAACCCACCCTCTCTATTATAAGTACAAATTAAGGTGTGTTGTAATGCCAGTGAATTCTGTGAGGGTGCTGTACTGTGTCATAATAAACAGATTGATGCTGACTCGCTTTGGTGCAGACAAAGACCAAACTTGATGTCTGGTGTGGCAACTTAGTGCCTTATTCCATTGAGAGTGGCTGCAGTTCCTAATTTTCTGCGAAACAGAAGTTTTGGACTAAAGAGAGATTTATGCGCATGTGCAGGATCCGTTGCGTGCTTTCCCCTTCGAGTCCTTTGAGCTACTGCTCAGTGCTTGCTCACTCCGTGACTCCGCTGCCACTTGTTCGAAGAAACGCTGTTCTCTGTCTGTTGTAACAGTAATCAAAGCGAACATAACCACGACGCAACAGGCAATTTATTTTTCATGGGGGGGTTGTTAGGCAAGCTGTATGTACACAGCCTATCAACAAAGCAAGACTCAGACAGGCAGTCAATAGTACGGGTGTAACGGTACAAACATTCGTACTGAGCCGTTTGGTACAGGGACCTTGGTTCATTCCGCACTGTGAACCTGAATGAATACATAAATACTCAAATCAAAATGCTAGGCCTGCGCTGCGTTGTATGCCTCAAGTAAGTCAAAGTTGGAAAAAACATTTTGGGCTATCCCGTTAACAACTAGAGCTTATGCGCACATTGTAATCAAAACTCAAATCTTATTTGGCGCATTTCAATCTGTTCTTTTGTGAGGCGCAGCCGGGAACTAGTTCTGTACGATTGTGAGTGGTGTGTTTGAAAAACCAGGACGATTCTCCGTTGTTTAAATCTTCAGTTTGGAAACCTTTTTGTTTCCCAGAAGATTACAGCGGCAATGAACAGAGTATGTCGCCACTGATCAACAAAAATGCCTATACAACTGCCAATGCCTCAAACATGACACATTTAAGTCAACTTCACCCCAGTGGCGCAAGATGGAAATGCAAAACAATAACTGTCTCCCCTCTGCATTCAAGCAACCCTTTCCAGCTGATTCTGCCACAGAAATTACAAGAGCGATAGCTATGTTTTATAGCTGCAGATATTTGCGCCCATTCTCATTTGTTGAGAAGAATAGGGGGTTTCATCACCTCGTGAAAGTGCTCAAGCCACGTTATGAACTTTGCCCTCTCGCACCTGTTTCAGCAAAAAGAAGTTAGTCCCCCCTCTATGTAAGCAAGCTGAAGAGGAAATTGTCAATTAATTGACCAATGCACCCTGTGTTGCACTTACTACAGATGGCTGGACCACCAGGGCTACAGAGCTACTTCACTGTGACAGCCCATCACTTTACCCTGGAGTGGGAAATGAGAACTACTGTGCTACAGACGCGCCTCACTCGAGTCACACGTGCGCATATTTTTCTTTGTAAGAAAACATTATAGCATAGGCCTGCCTACACAATGTCTGAGTCATGTTTACATATTGATTTTACACACATTGCACTTTTATTTTATTGTTGTTGATGGGTAGTCGTGTGTTTATTTAAGAAAATTCAAAGTGTTTTTATTCCTTATTGTGCTCTCATCTGGTATTATGACTCATGATCATATATGGAATTGGTAACTGTTGGCATTTCATTTTCCGCTTTACCGAACCATGACCCCAAAACTGCCATACCCACCTACCTAACTGGGTTTGGTGAACCGTTACAACCCTTGTCAACAGCGATTTTTAATATGCAAACGTTGGCTATTGGGAGGCAGTGTTCTTTATCAGTAAATATGTCGGCATAAATCGAAAGATTTCATCACAAACGCTGATTGTTTTTGCGCCAATGCAAAGTGCAGACTACATCTTGCTTGTGCTATAGCAATATCTGTTACAACAGACAGAGCCTTCATATATACACTGCTCAAAAAAATAAAGGGAACACTAATATAACACATCCTAGATCTGAATGAATGAAATATTCTTATTAAATACTTTTTTCTTTACATAGTTGAATGTGCTGACAACAAAATCACACACAAATTATCAATGGAAATCAAATTTATCAACCCATGGAGGTCTGGATTTGGAGTCACACTCAAAATTAAAGTGGAAAATCACACTACAGGCTGATCCAACTTTGATGTAATGTCCTTAAAACAAGTCAAAATAAGGCTCAGTAGTGTGTGTGGCCTCCACGTGCCTGTATGACCTCCCTACAACGCCTGGGCATGCTCCTGATGAGGTGGCGGATGGTCTGAGGGATCTCCTCCCAGACCTGGACTAAAGCATCCGCAAACTCCTGGACAGTCTGTGGTGCAACGTGGCGTTGGTGGATGGAGCGAGACATGATGTCCCAGATGTGCTCAATTGGATTCAGGTCTGGGGAACGGGCGGGCCAGTCCATAGCATCAATGCCTTCCTCTTGCAGGAACTGCTGACACACTCCAGCCACATGAGGTCTTGCATTAGGGGGAACCCAGGGCCAACCGCACCAGCATATGGTCTCACAAGGGGTCTGAGGATCTCATCTCGGTACCTAATGGCAGTCAGGCTGCCTCTGGCGAGCACATGGAGGGCTGTGCGGCCACCCCCCCAAAGAAATGCCACCCCACACCATGACTGACCCACCGCCAAAACGGTCATGCTGGAGGATGTTGCAGGCAGCAGAACGTTCTCCACGGCGTCTCCAGACTCTGTCACGTCTGTCACATGTGCTCAGTGTGAACCTGCTTTCATCTGTGAAGAGCACAGGGTGCCAGTGGCGAATTTGCCAATCTTGGTGTTCTCTGGCAAATGCCAAACGTCCTGCACGGTGTTGGGCTGTAAGCACAACCCCCACCTGTGGACGTCGGGCCCTCATACCACCCTCATGGAGTCTGTTTCTGACCGTTTGAGCAGACACATGCACATTTGTGGCCTGCTGGAGGTCATTTTGCTGGGCTCTGGCAGTGCTCCTCCTTGCACAAAGGCGGGGGTAGCGGTCCTGCTGCTGGGTTGTTGCCCTCCTACGGCCTCCTCCACGTCTCCCGATGTACCGGCCTGTCTCCTGGTAGCGCCTCCATGCTCTGGACACTACGCTGTCAGACACAGCAAACCTTCTTGCCACAGCTCGCATTGATGTGCCATCCTGGATGAGCTGCACTACCTGAGCCACTTGTGTGGGTTGTAGACTCCGTCTCATGCTACCACTAGAGTGAAAGCACCGCCAGCATTCAAAAGTGACCAAAACATCAGCCAGGAAGCATAGGAACTGAGAAGTGGTCTGTGGTCACCACCTGCAGAACCACTCCTTTATTGGGGGTGTCTTGCTAATTGCCTATAATTTCCACCTGTTGTCTATTCCATTTGCACAACAGCATGTGAAATTTATTGTCAATCAGTGTTGCTTCCTAAGTGGACAGTTTGATTTCACAGAAGTGTGATTGACTTGGAGTTACATTGTGTTGTTTGAGTGTTCCCTTTATTTTTTTGAGCAGTGTATTTTTGGAATGTTCGTTTCAATCAGCTTTCCAGAACTGAGGCAGATAGACGGGCTACATGTCAATCAAATTGGTTGAGGGTTCAGTAAAGTGTGAGTGAAGCATAGTTTATTTCACTTTTGTATATTATCCACTTCACTTACTTTAGCAATGTTAACATATGTTTCCCATGCCAATAAAGCCCATTGAATTGAGTAAAGAGAGACTTGAACGTGCGCGTGTGTGAAATAACATGCGCAGAACATGATTCGGCTCATTTGTTTTGAGAAGTTAGCGGCGGGGCTGGAAACTCTGTATTTGTAGCCTCTGCCTATTCCATTTTCCACTTTACCCCAAAGTGTGCACTCAACCTCATGGTGAAGTATAATTAAAGTTTTACCGATGAAACGTCTGCATATACCAACCATTGGATCTCAATCAGTTTCGTGGGGATTTTCATTTAGATCTTGAGTTCTACAGTTTGGAAGTAGCCTGCAGTTGTCTAAAATGATGAACAGTAACCAGGTTTCCATCCATTCTTTTTATGCTAGTAAAGTACGTCGGATAAAAATGTAGTGACAGGCCTGATGGGAGTAAAAAATTTGGAACTTTCAAAATGTCGACAAAACTAACTACGCTAGACAATGTGGGATCTTTTTTTTGGTTTAAAACCTTTCTGCACTCCCCATCCCGGATCTGGGATTTTTGTCTTCAAAAACCCTGACTAGCATAGCCTAGCGCCAGAGGTAAATCATAAAATATAATTTCATGAAATCACAAGTGCAATATTGCAAAACACAGCTTAGCCTTTTGTTAATCCATCTGTCGTCTCAGATTTAGAAATTATGCTTTACAGCGAAAGCAATACTTGCATTTGTGTAAATGTATCGATCGCTCTACAAAACATTACGAACAGCTAGCGCCAGGTAACTCGGTAACAAAAACCAGCAAAGCAATCAAATTAATCGTTTACCTTTGATCTTCGGTTGGTTTCACTCACGAAACTCCCAGTTAGACAGCAAATGTTCCTTTTGTTCCATAAAGATATGTTTTATATCCAAATACCTCCGTTTGTTTGATGCGTCAAAATTATATCCATAATGTCCACATAAACATGTCAAACGTTGTTTTTGATCCAACTTCATTGTGTTTTTCACATCTATTCGATAATAAATCAACCGGGACAGTTGGCTTTTCACTAGGAGCGAGAGAAACAATGGCTACCTTTCACAATTGCGCAAAAATCACCCGGAGAGCCCCCACCTGTCCACTTACCCAATGTGCTCTTGCAGGCTCATCCTTCAAAATAAAGGCCTGAAACTACGTCTAAAGGCTGACACCTTAGGGAAGACATAGAAAAAGAGGTCTTATTGATGTGACTTCACATATGCGATAGGAAGGCATTGGAACACAGAGCTCTCAAAAAGAGTGCCACTTCCTGTTTGGAATTTTCTCAGGTTTTCGCCTGCAATATTAGTTCTGTTTAACTCACAGACAAAATTCTTACAGCTTTGGAAACTTCAGAGTGTTTTCTATCCTAATCTGAGTATTATATGCATATTCTAGTTTCGGGGGCTGAGAAATGGGCAGTTTAAAATGGGTATGCATTTTTTGCCAAAAGTTAAAATTGCGCCCCCTAGTTAGAAGTTAACTGAATTATATGAAATGTCTGTGGAAACACTTGTGTGCAAATATTGATATAATAACCATCAAACTTTGAGTCAGTCGATGACATGTTTGGTCCTCCCACTACGACTCGTTGTGAAGCATGCGGTTTAGGCCTATTAGGCTACAGATGAAATAAATTATGAACTTCACAGGGTGGTGAGCTTGATGCTCCTTTCCTATAAAGATTGAGGGTCTTATTCTGGTGACATGATGATCGATGCTTGGATGCCGTTTTGACAAATTTAAAATGATCTCGCTTTTTTTGTCTAAAAATAATAATATCAGGTAGGCTATATGTGCTCTTTAGTCAAAATCATGCAGATAGCGCTGTTGGCTAGAGCGCGCGTGCCAATTCCAGAGTTGGCACACGCTATATAACGCACATTTTTTTGTGTTGAGAAACCCATCAGTTGAAAATGTGAAGGAAACCCATTTAACTTGACCCGCAAAGGGTATTTTTATGTGCACTGTCATCACGCGCAGCCTTATATCTGCCTTATATCTTTGATGGAAACACATCTCTGGTGGGGAAATGCGCATGTTGGTTTTTATACAGATTTGAGAATGTTAGCGTGAACCTGTGGTCAATTGGATGGTAACTGAGCCAGTGAGTGAAGTTTAGAGCAGATGGTGTTAAGAAGCTGTAGCATAGCCTACCTCTGTGTTTAGTTTAAATCAAAGCACTTATTTTGAGTTTTGAACAAGAGTAACATGTAACATTATACATGTTATTATGTTGAAGACTATCTTTATGTGATCTAGCAGACATTGATTCAGCTTTGATCTAACTTTATTGATTGAGCACCATTCGTCTGAGTAGAGCAGAGACTGTGGGTAAAGTAGAGAATCCGACACATGTGCAGAAGCTTTGGAACCTTTCGCTGTTGGGAAGAGGGGTCCAGAATGATCCCCAGCCACTCCATTCCATTAGTCTGACTTTTCTGTGACTGGCAAAATGACTTCAGCCTTCCTTACTGTTGAGGTCTTACATAATTTACATTAGGCTAAAAGTTATGAATGTGCAGGATGGAAGAAAGGCTTGAAGTCCAGCCAAACAGGTCCGGGCCCAGGCAGCCTTGGAGCACTCACTGACCTCTAACCCATATTCTACTGCAAGTGTTTCCTGGTCCTGGGCAACCAAAGGGGTAGACATCTTAGTTTTCCCCCTAGCATTACATACCTGATTCTGCTAATCAACTAATTTAACCTTTGATTAAGTGGAATCGGGTGTGTAGTACTAAGTTAAATAAATGTGCACCGCTTTGGGTCCTCAGGACCAGGATTAAACACTACGGATTTCACTGTCTCATAGTTGGAATGATGAGCCATGCTCTCCGAGTGTCAGCATGGTCTGTCTTCACTACTACGGTCTTTAAAGCCTATAGGGTGCTGAATGGTTACACTATTTCAGGTGTTGAAAAATCAAAAGAAGGGAAATTGTATCAATCTTATTGGAACGAACTCTGACCTTAAGCTCTAATGTTCTGTAGATTTTGCTGTAAAATCTTGTCAAAACTGATGCCAGAAGTTTAGCTGTAGTAACCATTGACAAGCTTCGTAGAACAATACCCTCATGTCTAATTAATATGCTCTAACTGTACTGTATGAGTACTCTGCATCATTGCCAGCCTGTAGTGTAGCCCTAGTTGTTAGGTTTTCCCCTTTGAATATTACATCTTATGGCAAACTAATTACATAGATAAAATACATCTAAACTAAAACATTTGTAGAGAAACTTAATTGACCAAATTCTTAGCTACGGTGGAAGGCTTTTTCACATCAGACCTGAGACCAGAGGAATCTATTTTCAAACTTAAATCATGATTACTTATTCCACACCACTAATGCTCTGTTCGGTTTGTCCCTGGTCAGCCCCGGTGGAGAACGGCGACTCTGAAATGACCACAGAGGAGACATGGGACCTGAAAGGGGTGGAGCCCAATGATGAAGAACCAGGAGGAGGGCCTGGTGGCGACGGGGGACCAATAGTTGTTGAGGAGATTCTGGAGGAGGAAGTCCTAGAGGAGGAGGAAGAAGACTTGCCAATCATGCCTAAAGTGGTCACCCTCCCACCAGACGCGCCCAAGAAGGAACATGTGAACGTGGTGTTCATCGGGCATGTTGGTGAGTGGGGGCACATCTGCTTCTTTCTTCCTCTTTTTCATGGCAATTGCAGTGGTTTCACCTACTATCACTTAGGTGTGTGGGTCATCTCGGCGTTACTCTGTTATTTCTTGGGGTTTCATTTGATCCAATAAAACATGTTTATTGGCAGCCCTATATAACATCCATGGTGTATTGTTGTCACTGTCACACCTGGATTGCTGATTGGGGGGTCTGTCAAAGAAGCAAATCTAGGGGAAACGATGCTATTGCCTTAATAGGAAACAGTGGAAAACCAGGCAATGTTTTGTATTTATTTTTCATTTAATCAGCCCTGTTACAAGGCCAGACAGCACAGGCCATTTTTATCTGCTCTCACCACTTCCTGCTGTCTCATCTCTCCCCAGATGCTGGCAAGTCTACCATCGGAGGTCAAATCATGTGAGTATCTCTCTTTCTGTTGTGGTTATGATTCATTCAGTCCAATGGGGCTTAACACCTGTTGCATTTCTGACCACCCCTCCACTCTTTGCTCTTTCCCCCTCTTTCTTCATCACTCCCTCTGGTTATCCCCTTCCTCACTGGTAGGTATTTAACAGGCATGGTGGAGAAGAGAACTCTGGAGAAGTATGAAAGAGAAGCCAAGGAGAAGAACAGGGAAACCTGGTGAGTTACACTCTGCTTTTTACCAGGGTCTACTGCAAAAAGTATATGAAATGGCATGACTAAAGCCTGTCAGTATAACAAGGGTTTAACCCCCCCCCCCCCCTTCCTCTTTTTGCCAGGTACCTCTCCTGGGCTCTGGACACTAACCAGGAGGAGCGAGACAAGGGGAAGACTGTGGAGGTGGGCAGAGCGTACTTTGAAACTGAGAAAAAGCACTTTACCATCCTGGATGCGCCAGGCCACAAAAGCTTTGTGCCCAATATGATCGGAGGAGCGTCGCAAGCTGACCTGGCTGTGCTGGTGAGTCCATAGTGTCATGCTGTTTTTCAAGGTGTGTGTGTGTGGGGGGGGGGGCTGAAATAACTTGTGGCTGCAAATACCAAAATATCCAGTTGAGAGACAAAGATCTCTTGAAATGGTAAATATAAAGATGATAAAAATAACGATTTGAAATTAAGAAGGAACCATGATAAATATTTGTTTACTTGATCGTAAAATACATTGTTTTGAAATCTACACAGCAATGTCATGGTTCCTTGAATGATTTTCAATGTGTATTTCTCCTGCCTAGGTGATCTCAGCCAGGAAGGGAGAGTTTGAGACGGGCTTTGAGAAGGGTGGACAGACACGGGAGCACGCCATGTTGGCCAAAACGGCGGGGGTGAAGCATCTGATCATCCTCGTCAACAAAATGGACGACCCTACAGTGAACTGGAGCCTCGAGAGGTGCGCAGTTACCACTTAGAGCACAGAAATCACACCAGGCTACAGGGAACTGGTAGTCATGAGTGCTTGCTCCAGTTTCCATAAACATGATAACACCCATTACAGACAAGATGATATAGGGATGGTCAAAGCCTAGGGTGGAATCCATTGTTGATGTAGGGTCTTTGTAGAACCTTAACGGAAATCATGCATACATTGACATCATTTCAGGATTTGCTTGAGAGTTTAACATTTATTCTCATGCATCTGAAATCCAGCTCAACCCACAATTAATTTTTTGTTTAACCTGAAACCTTAGGTACGAAGAATGCAAGGAAAAACTAGTGCCATTTTTGAAGAAGGTTGGCTTCAACCCCAAGAAAGACATTCACTTCATGCCCTGCTCCGGCCTCACAGGAGCCAACCTCAAGGAGCCTGTTGAGTCGTGCACTTGGTATACGTGAGTATCACCAGCTTTTACACTGCTGTTCCTGGGCTGTGTTCACTAGGTACGAAACGGAAGAAAACAGTCCAAAATGGAGAGGTACTATCTGTTCTTGTCCAGTAAGAAACGCTTCTTCCTTCTCTGTTAACGAAGCCACACCAAAGGTACTATAACGTTCCAGTGTGAATGGATTGAATATTCTCCTGCCGCTACTGTCCTGACCTGTTTATCTCCTCTCTGTCTGTCTTCCAGGGGGTTACCATTCATTCCACATCTGGACAGTTTGCCAAACTTAAACAGAGTGAGCGACGGACCAGTCAGATTACCCATCGTAGACAAATACAAGGTGAAGACGACCACATTATGAAACCTTCATATTTTTATTCTATTGCCAGAAATATGGCAACGAACTCATTATATTTAAATGTTTATTTAGATATGGTTGTCCTTTACATGACAGTATTTTGATGGTCAACAACTGTAGTGAGCCATGTCATTCGTACGGCCCACATCAGCAGCTACACTGTACATGTAACATCCTATTTCCTGGTTTAAAAAAAGCCTATTAAACCACACTAGTTTTTAAGCCTCTCACACAACTGGAGAAGACCTTCTTCTGACTTGGGTTACTTAATCTGTCCTCTTTCTCCTGTTGTTCCCCACCCTATAGGACATGGGTACTGTCATCCTGGGGAAACTGGAGTCAGGGTCCATCAGTAAAGCACAGCAGCTTGTCATGATGCCAAACAGGGTAAGACATTCTCCAGCAGCCTGCCATGGAACATCCAACGCCCATCAGAGCATTAGAGCTATAGCTAATCCTAGCTAATGTGGTGGCAAGTATCTTAAGCCAGAGTTGTTTAGTCATAGGTCTTTTCTTCTCCTATTTTCCATTTCACTCTGTGCCACACGGTATCTCCCTCTGTTGTTGTTTTTTACCATAAAGGTGTTCGCTCCATCTCTTATTATGAAAGTGTGTTAATGGCTGCGTATCCCTTCCTCCTTCCATCCCTCCCTGTAGCACACAGTGGAGGTGTTGAGCCTGCTGAGTGATGACGTGGAGACAGACGATGCTTCTCCTGGAGAGAACCTGAAGCTGAGACTGAAGGGCATCGAGGAGGAGGAGATCCTGCCAGGCTTCATCCTCTGTAACGCTGAGAACCTCTGCCACTCTGGACGCACCTTTGACGCCCAGGTATGCCAGTCACCACAGATACTAAGGCGGTTGGAGTTGGACCGTAGTCCTGTCTGAATGTCGCCCTAATGGCAAACATATTGGATTTATTGGTGTTTGTTTTTACTCAGTGTTGTGTGTTCTCACAGATTGTCATCATTGAACACAAGTCCATTATCTGCCCTGGTTACAATGCTGTCCTCCACATCCACACCTGCATCGAAGAAGTGCAAATTACGGTAAAGATACTGTCATAATGCCATAACCTACAGAAGGAACCATCTTCATTTTGAATCTGCAATGTATTCCCTTTGATCTGCATCTGACAAATAGTGTTTTAAAGACATGCCAGTATAGTTATTGTGATGGTTCTGCTCCATATCTAGGCCTTAATCTGTCTGGTAGACAAGAAGTCGGGAGAGAAAAGTAAGACGCGACCGCGCTTTGTGAAACAGGACCAGGTGTGCATTGCCCGTCTGCGCACCGCCGGAACCATCTGCCTTGAAACCTTCAAAGACTTCCCCCAGATGGGACGGTTCACCCTACGGGATGAAGGTACGGGCCTCTGCCATCACTGGGACTGTTAGTAGGTGGCAGGTAGCCTAGCATTGAGCCAGTAAATGAAAGGTCTCTTGGTCGATTCCCCAAGCTGACTACTTGAAAAATGGCGATTTGCCCTTGAGCAAGGCACTTAACACTGATTACTTATGTAAGTCGCTCTGGATAAGAGCGTCTGTTGAATGATGAAAGTGTATATGTAAAATGTTAGTAGTCCCTAAATGGCCATGCTGGAAGGAACAATGGTTTAAATGTAGTCCAAACTGAAACTAAGGTTAAAGTAGGGCTGGGTGATATACTGTATTTTATGATATACCGGTATTGATGCAGGGATCAACCGGTTTGGGTTTTTACTTTACCTTCTATACCGGTATTTGAATGTTTGGTTTGTTAAATGTGATACGCCGTGTGTAAAGTCAATTTTTCTAGGTTACTTCGCTACTTGAGTCATCACTCCGCTCTTTTTCTCCGTGCCACTTTCCACACAGACCTAGCCACGCCCCCTGTCACTCAAGGAGCGCATTTAATGTTCCTCAACCAGGAGACACTTGCGTTGAGTCTGCATGGTCAATGCAGCACATGTAACAATGTTGATGACGACAATGCTGTTTTCACTTTGCTTCTTAATATAAATCCACTAGCGTTCTATACTGACACCATTAGTGTGTTTCTTACTTCAGCAAACGGCTAGTTTGTCTTTTCTTAGCAAGTTGCCCTAAATCTTGTGAGACGCTAATTGTTAGCCACTAATGCTAATAGCTAGCTAGCTAATAAATGTACTGAGTAAGAGCAAACGTAGCTAGCTAATACAGCCTGATAATACCAGTGATGATGTAGACCTAAATCAGCATGTTTGTGCAACAGTATCTTCTAAATCAAAGAGGAATATGCAAAACAAGAATATGTTAGATACATGAAGTAGTTAAGAGAAAACATGCAATGTAGCCAAAGATTATAGAGTTCCCTAGGAAACACGTATCAACACTTTAGTTCCTTCCCTGTCACAATAACTCCTCCCTGGTATTTTAATTCGTTGTCATCTCAAACCCTGTATTCAAAGTGCCCACTATTATATTCTAACTATAGAATTAGAATAGTCATATTTCCATGATTCAAACCGTTTTACTCTTAATTCGCAGGTTGTCACAATTGCAACATTTGGTTAAAAATAAGTCCTTGATTATTTTCCCATATCGTGCAGCCCTACATGGCAGTATGGAAATTCTCAATTGAGCAGTGGTGTAAAAATATTTTCAAGTACTACTTAAGTTTTTTTTGTTGACAATTTTACTTCACTACATTCCTAAAGAAAATAATGTACTTTTTACGCCATACATTTTCCCTGGCACGTAAAAGTACTCGTTACATTTTGAATGCTTAGCAGGACAGGACAATGGTCCAATTCACGCACTTGTCAAGAGAACATCCCTGGTCATGTACTGCCTCTGACCTGGAGGACTCACTAAACACAAATGCTTTGTTTGTAAATTATTGGTGATTGTTGGAGTGTGCCCCTGGCTATCCGTAAGCAAGAAAATGGTGCAGTCTGATTTGCTTAAAATAAGGAATTTTAAATTATTTTTACTTTTGATACTTAAGTACATTTTAGCAATTACATTTACTTTTTATACTTAAGTATATTTAAAACCAAATACTTTTACTCTAGTATTTTACTGGGTGATTTTCACTTGAGTAATTTTCTATTAACGTATCTTTACTTTTACTCAAGTTTGACAATTGGGTAATTTTTCCCACCACTGCAATTGAGTGCAGGAGATGCAGAAATGATAACGGCTAACATTTGTTTTGGTTGAATTGAACAGTATAAAACAATCAGAATGGGGAAAGATTCATTGAAATCACTTAGAATGTATGCGTTGCCACCCTAGGATCACTCACTACTCATAAAGCAAATGTACAAATTTGATTATTCAAAAACTAAACAGTCATACCGTCATTTTTTTATATTTTTATACCGTGATAGAATATTTTGGTCATATTGCCCAGCCCTAGATTAAAGTCTGTTTGTGGTTGAGTTGCATTCGTGGTGAAAAAGTACTGTTGGTTGGGGAGTGGGGTAGAGGGGATGGGACCCTAAAGAGGAGAAAGTCTGTTGGAGGGGGTCGGAGAGTGGAGGGGCTCCACTTATGACGTTTTGATTTAAATTTAAAACTATCCCGTTTGGACATGAGTAGACAGGGGCTTTGCTGTTAACCCACGTCTCTGTGTCCTCTCCCCAGGTAAGACCATTGCCATTGGTAAGGTGCTGAAGCTCGTTGCTGAGAGGGACTGAAGCGGTTGCATGGGAGTCCCCGGTCAGTCTGGCACCATGGTGGGGGTGAAGAGTGGGGTCAGGGGTCATTGATGGGAACACAGGCGGCGGTGACGGCAACTCTGCTCGCGGCCCTCTCTTCTCTCCTCCCTTTGACCTGTCGATGATCAGCTTAAAAAACTTATCTGAAAAAGAAACCTGTTTTTAAGCAAATGAAAAACGAGATCAAGTACACACGAGTCAGCTTTCTCATATTGAGAGCTCAGCTATGCCATTTTTGGGTTAGGCCCTGCCCCCAAACCCATTCCCTCACACCCCTACTCTGGTCAACTCATGACCATAAAACACAATTGTTTTCTCATCCAGTTTTTTTATTATTTTTTTCTTCCATCATTGAAAATGTAAAATGGCAGCAGTTATATCTGTAACCAGACGAGGACCAGGATTTGCTTGTAATACAGAAAAATATATTATTTACAAAAAAAGACATTTGAGAATTTAACAAGTTGAAACCAAAATGTTATCTTGGTTGTACAAAGGGTTGCATATATCCACTAACTTCCCAAAATTCACAATCAGGGGGGAATAGGCAGGGAATCCGGAATCCTCCAGCCAGGATTTCTGGAAAACCTGGGAATTTTGTGAATATTAATGGATTTTGCAACCCTAGTTGTACATGTCTCCCATTGCTTTTACCCACTTTTGGTTTCTCTTATATGGCGTTCTGGCGGTGTGCTTGAGCGCCTTCACGTGTTATTAAAGCAAACTACTATGACAATAAAATATAAAAATTGGAGAAGTGCTAGTTCTTTATTTGGGCTGTTTCACAGAAGTGTTTTAACATTAGAGGAAAAATATAATTAAGTTGACATGACATTTGTCATTTAATCTTTATCATGCATACCAAAAAAATTAATCTTTACCCTGTGAGAAAGATGGAATTTAGTAGAGCTGTTTCATGGCACAAGTGTGTTCAGGCAGTCCTTTTCAAAGCCTAAAATACTTCATTTCAACCCATACAGAATGTGCCCTACAGCTGGATACTTGCCTGTGTGTAATGATGACCAATTGTGTACCTTTTGTACTCTACTAAATTACATGACCAGCAGGTGGCGCCTTTTATCTCCTTTTCAAGTTTTACTCTATTGTATTAATCACAGATCAATTTGATAAATCAAACATGACTTGTATTTACGCTAACCTAATTATCCATACACAACTGACATCTGGACCCAATTAGAATGTCTATAATACTCTCCCATACCATAAATTACCCATTCTTCATAAGTATCATGTCCTTTTCAAACTTAAATTCTATAATTTTGTAGCATTCAAATGTACAGTATTCAATTGATTTTATTTGTAGAATTTGGCTATCAGGCCCCATCAAAAACAGTCATGATGGCATGCCCCTGCCATAGCCCTTCCATCTGCCATCTTAGAAAGAATAATGTACTGTTCCATTTTCCCATAATACATAGCCTAAAATGCCATATGGGGAGAATATACTGTATGTCAACAGGGCACAAACTGGAGCAAAGCAGAGATTGCGGGATAGGGAACTACAGGGTGGGGTCACTGTTCTGTGTGGGCGTGGCTTTGGCCATAGTAGTGGCTTTGGCCATAGTAGTGGTTTTGACAGTAGTCATCAGAGGAGCAGCCAGCCAGCCTCTGACCAACACTGGGCAAAGAGCGAGAGGCAACACAGGCGAAACGCCTAATGGTAAGTGGTTTTGAATTAAATTGGAGACTACAGGATTTGATTGAATGTAAAAATGGGATGGAATTTCTTTTTACATGTAGTTTTATTGCAATTTTAATAAGTCAAACAAGATCTGAAATGGTGAGTTCTGCAATGACAGATTGGTTGATAAAATAGTAAACCGTACATCTCTGAATGTATATCTGTGAAGTATCAGTGATTGATAAAGTCCTATACTTTTAAGTGGTGTCTGATTTGTTATCCCTTCCTCAGCACAACCCAAGGATGCAATCCACAGTGGTCACGGTGTCAGACATGGATCGTAAAACCAGCCGCACCAACCATGAGACTCAGGACACTGAAGCAACGACCCCACTGAACCATGTCCCTGACGGGGTCACCCTGGGCACTGACGTCCCCTGCTGGTACTACTTCACCAGGCCCATCCTGGCCATCCTTATCGGCGGAGTGCTGTTCGGCTTGGGCACGGCCCTCTCCCTGCTCTACTTCACCCAGGTGGGGAACGTGCCCTACCTGCTGGGTCCTGTGTTCCTTTCTGTGGGGCTCATGTTCCTGGTCACGGGGCTGGTGTGGGTGCCCGTGGTGAAACAGAGACTAGAGCACAAGGCTCTGACCAAGGTCAATGGCAAGGCGCTTCAGGTGCACGAACAGCACCGAAGAGCCATGGACTCTTCAAGCTAAAACTATGTTGTTTTGTAGAGTAGGTCAACCGTGTTAGTGGGGTTTTCTCCCAACATAATTCTGAAAAGCACACTTCCTAAAAGATGTATAAATGTGTGAGGAGGCAGGTGTAACATAACATAGATGGATTTGTGTTTATTAAATATTTTATTTTTGCAGGTTAGTCTTATTCATATAGGTTCCATTTTGCAAGAGAGACCTCTGTGAAATGCACTGTTTATTTTCTGTATGTAGCTGTTCTCTAGGCCCTAATACAAATATGGGATTGAATGACCTCGTCCTGTAAAAGGGAACATCATGTGATTGCTCTGTTGGAGGGTTTTAACATGATCAGAACATGGCCGTGCTGCTGCGGCCCAGGCTATCCCATCTGTCTGTCTGATTGTGATCTGTAATAGTTGTTTTTCCACCATAAGCTGCTGTTTTCCTTGTAGCTGCTGTTGTAGTGAATTGCTAAATCCTTTAGAAACAGGATTACAGAGTCAGAAAATTCTACCGGACATTATTATAGCTGATTGTTGAAATCATGATGGACAGTTGGACACTGAGTGGTAGTGGGTGCACGCTCCCTCTGTCCCTCAATACTGCTGCTGGATTAAATAATCTAACCTTTTATGTTTCTGGGTCAAAAAGGCTGTGTCCATCTGGTCAAAAGCAAAACAAAATTAAAGGAGGTGGGGCCAGTGGGATTTGAATTTGGTCTAAGTTAGCCAATATGTTTACATTTTTACCTAAACTTGAGATGTTAGTTTTACATTGCATTTGTTCATTCAATCATTCATGTAGGCTACTCTGATTCCATGTAATATCCAACATTATGAGAGCAGCAAGTCTTCAGGTACCCTTTATCTTCTTTCTAAATGTGTAATTTTATTCATGAACATAATGCAGCAATTGTGTAATGAATAATAAATTATATTTGATATACTAGTCTTACATTTTCAATGTACAGTAATAAATTGTATGGGGGCACATGTTTTTCTGTACAAAAGACCACAAGGTGGCAATAGGCCTACATGCCATTATTTAGCAGTCAGGTGAGAGGTTGGGTGTATCACATTATACTAAGGCTGCAGACAGGCAGTCCTAATCAGATATTTTTTTCCACTAATTGGCCAATCAGATCAGCTCTGATAAGGATCTGTGAAAAGATCTGATGGGATTGGTCAAACGAGTAATTAGTGGAAAAAATATCAGAATATGGCTGCCTGTGTAAACACAGCCTTAGAGGCTTTTGTGTCTGTCATTACTGTTTTAATTTATAGAAACAATCTGGCTGTGAATAGATTTCTGCCATTATGTTCTTTAGAAATGAGGGAGAGAAACACGTAATGAGTCAAATGTTGTCCAGAATGTCATTCCACAGGTGAAAGGAATATCATGATGCTTGTGAACAGACCTTAGTGTGCCATGTTCGGCGTCTCTGCATATTGGACTGATGACCGATATCTAGAAAATCAGAAACATCATGGCTCCTTTCTACAATGTATGTCACACATGTCCTACCTCCTTTACAGTATTAATATGGCTGGTGTCATGCCAGTATCCCGTCTACCCAGCCCTCCCTCACCTGTATACGGCTACCACGCCCCACCTCTCTCTGTGCCCTGTGCTGTGACACAGGAAAACCTGAATAGGGGCGAGCTTCCTCACCTGTCTCACCTTACCTGTTCAAACAAACGGCTCCGTTCGAAACTCTACCCCAACCGAATTCCACCAGGAAACCAACCGCAAATGATAGTTAGAAAAGAAAAGGTGGTCTAAACAAAGTATTTGTTAGGCCTATCTCCAAGCCAATTTAGAGCCATGGAGCCGACGTACCGCGGTCTAGGGCGCTGTTCCTGCGCCTTTTGGTTGGCAGTGTCCTTCGACATATTCGGGCTGCTCGTTCTTTTGATCGGTGTTTTTGCGGACATATTCTTCTATGACTTTTTAATCTACGCCGGGGCCATCATCATCTTCCTCAGCCTCGTCTGGTGGGTGTTCTGGTACACGGGCAACATCGAGGTCCCCCCGGAGGAGCTGGAGGATGACGTCGGGCTCTTGAAGAAGGAGCGGGGCATCGCAGGTGCGGTGAGGCGGTTATCCAGCCGTCTCTCCAACAGTGTCAGGAACTCTCTGCGGTGGAATGGAGGCCCCCCCCGCGGGGTCGCGAGAAGGACAGGGACCGGGCTGTCTACGACGCACATGAGGGATGCCCAACAGCAACCGAAGCCCCCGCCTGTCGTATTGACGATGGGGCCGCTTTATGAGGACATGCACATGGTGTCTGCATCCGTGGACACTGACATACCTGTCCCACACACAGCTACAGAGACCTCGGCCATATGATGCGCAATGCGCACAAGGTTAGCCTATTATTTCCAATCGGTCATTAAGCCATTTAGGCTATAGCCTAGGGATACATTTTGTTATTGGATAGGCCTAATTTTCATTAAACATGTGCATAGATTATAGGTTTTATAGGCCAACTTCATTCTAGGCTATTGTTTTTGCTTGATAATAGCCCACAACTTTGATCCACAATTCAGTAGGCTATAATGTTCCTTATAATACAATTAAATGACAATGTGTTTCAGTGAATGAGGAAAGAAACTGTGTGATCTAATGGAAACAGACTTCCTTTATCTTTCTGTTAACCATTAACGTCATTGAATGGCAGTGCACGCCTAAAGACAAGCCCTGTTCCAACAATAAAACTGTTTCTGAGAGGGCGAAATAGAGCTGCTGCTACATGAAACAAAGAAACGTAGGTTGACCAGGAATTGTCTATCTTAGGAGTTAGGACACATTTTTGACATCGATCTAAACTGATGTAAGCTACAGTATGACTGTATGTTGCAACTATGACATCATGAGGTGACCATATATTTTGTCCAACAGAAGTTAGAGGCTTGGCAGCACTGAACCCCATAAGGACATTTCACTTGTCCATCTCACAATGTTTACAAGTACATTTCGTTTTTAATATTGTCCTATGAGCTTTTTTCTTTGAAACATTATGCTCCTCAGTGAGGACTTTTTGTTTGTTTTATATTAATTTTGTGAATACTTTGTGGATAATTGATGCAATACTTTGATAACACAGAGATTTTTTCTAGCAAATATGTCAGACTTAAATTTTTAGGTCTAAGTGCTACTGAGAAGGTGCTTGTGAACTTGACCTGGCACCTGTATTCTACATACCCGTCCACAGTGGTGATAAGCAATATAGCACATTAACGACCTTTGTACCCTATGGATTTCCCTACCATTATTTATACAGACATTACTTTTGTATGTCCATATGGCTGCCTCATCATGCTTTATGATTCCGAAGGTGAAAACAAAACCTTTTACCTGTTTGTATTTCCAACTGACAATTCTCAGATTTTTGCCAAACACAGTACCTACACATTGACTAGAATAACATATGAGTGTTACTGTGTGGAATGACAACACTTTGATTATCTAAAATAGGGTAGCTTAGACCTTGACACCTTGTTACTCCACACAATAAAGTATGGGAGCGGTGTACTGTACTATGTTTTTGAGCTTCAGTGAGGGTCCTTTTATCACATTGACAGTGATTATATGAGGAACTGCAAAGTTTTTTTTAATGGCTGAGCGGTACTACAGATGTAGGATCTTAATTTGATCACCTGGTTGCAGGAGAAATTTCCTGGTTTAAGAAGGCTTCTGAAGTTTGTAATTTCCACTTTGAAATGTCAAACTTGTCCATTAATTATAATCCACATAACAATTCACATTTCTTGTTGCTGCAGGATTATTTTCCTGCTGTAGCAAACTGGCTCAAATTAAGATCCTACATCTGTAGGCTACCCTGCCAAATTTCAGGTGGCTGAAATTTTTGACATTTTACATATACTACATGATAGACTTTTGTATGAGGAAATAATCCCACAGATCTCAAATCATTAGTCACCAAACAAATGATCAATCACAAACAAACGCTTTGTCAGTCAGCAACAGTGGCGACCTGTCGTTCAGGGCAGGTGGTGCTTTTGAGCCCCACATTTATAGCAAAAAAAAGCAGTTCTTTGGGGGGGTTGCCTATTTTGGTATTAATACGTGTCACATATCAGTTTGCAAACAATGCAAAAAATAAAATAATAATAATCATAATAATCATTGAGTTAATAAAGCTGCATACAAACATGGTCTATTTTTTGCTCTCTTGAGGAAGGCAGCTCCAAAATGCAGGTGTTTCAGTCTAGCTCAGTGCTTTCTGTGGTGGTGGGGCAGCCAGCGGAAAATACGGAGCGTAGGGGTTGGCAGTGTTCTCTAGTTGCGCCTTAATTTGCTCAGTTTTCTGTCACTCATGGGGACACTACGTCACCGCCAACTCTAAGCCCCTTGGGTGCTGCCATAGAGTTACATTAGAAGTGCCCATCCAAGAAGGCTCAAGGTCATTGGCCACAGATAAAATGTCAAATCACGTTATATCTACAGTAGCTTTGAATGGACTGATCATGTCAATGTCATACTTTCAAAATCTTAGCTAGCAGTCATCATCATTAATCAAGTCGACAATCTACAGGGAAATCCTTTTTAATCCTTGTCATATGAAGATAAATAATAGATAAAAACGTATCGGTACTCATCGGCCATTGGACATAAACACTACACATCAAGTTGGAAATCGCAAATTCAACAATGGTTTGGAAGTGGTTTGGAAGGAATCAGTGGCTAACTGCAAGCATTGCAAAACAATCACTAGCCTGCTATTCAGTGGAGTGGCTGTGTGGTCCCAAGTCTGGGTTTAAGGTTCTATTTTCCAAGCTTAAAATTATAAACATTCAACATCGGCCATGCTGTCAATCCAGCATGATTTCTGCCGCGCTCAAAACAACTGTTAACTCGGAACTGAGAAATCTGACTTCAGTGAGTTCAAGACAACTGGAAACTCGGGGGAAAAACAAGCTCCGACTGGGAAAATACGTTTTGAACGGTCATCCAACTCAGAATTGTTAGTCGGGAACTCGGGCCTCTTTCTAGAGCTACGACCTGAAGATCCCTGACGCGTTCATGATTCAATCTTGTATTTTTCTGAGTTCCCAGTTGTCTTGAGAGCACCATAAATCCAGAGAATGCCAGACTTTGATGACAAAATTTGCCCACAAATGACCACTGCGCCACCTTCCTGTTCAAGTGAGCACAGCACAATAAGGTGAGTCCAAAAATGTCTTGTATGCTGCTGCATAAATTATGTAATATGACAGGGAGATATGTATACTGTTGCTAAGAAAGTAATACTAAGTGTATGTTGTGTAGTAAGCTGTTAGTAGCCCATGTGCCTCACCCTAATAATTTGGTCCATTTTCCCCTCTTAATGTCACCTACTGTTCTGACTTGGTGGTACACATGTAGCCCATAACCTGTTTTAGAGAAATGTAATCATCGAATATTGGAAGAGCTTTCATTGTCTGCTTATATGCCCCCTTTATTTATTATATGGTTCTGACTTGTTGTACAGGGAGAACACTGTAAGAACAGCCCATGTTCTGAATTCTGTCGCTGTACATTTCAAAAGTGCTCAACAAATAGTTATATTGACTACGTCCGTCCTAGATCGCTCATTAATGTCTTAATCGAAATTACGGATTGCCTCTTATCCGCTTGTCGTCCCCTTATGCCATAGTTTGTACATCTCAATTGTCAGTAGAAACCACATTTGTTTAAGCAAGTCAGCCATATCAGCTATGTTTTTTTAAAAGGCAGTAAATGAGGCTGAATGAAATGTTTAGCTG
This sequence comes from Salvelinus namaycush, assembly GCF_016432855.1. NCBI lineage: Eukaryota > Metazoa > Chordata > Actinopteri > Salmoniformes > Salmonidae > Salvelinus > Salvelinus namaycush. Next base: position 20,127,216 of record NC_052347.1, on the reverse strand, counting down.
CCAGACAAGGCTCAGCTGATAGCCAGGTGTAGCAGTGGTAAGGTGTTGGGACTGCTGTTGGGACAGATTTAAGTAGGTCCTAACAGTTTGTGGGCTCAAGAAGAGGCAATGGGTTAAACAAGAGGCAATTATGCTAAGCTTTGGTTTGGAATTCCCCTTCCTGTAACTATATCTGGCCTGCCAGCCATGTACATACCGTACATACAGTGCCTTTGGAAAGTATTCAGACCCCTTGACTTTTTCCCCATTTTGTTACGTTACAGCCTTATTCTAAAATTGATTAAATCGTTTTTTTCCCTTATCAATCTACACAGAATACCTCATAATGACAAAGCAAAGACAGGTTTTTAGAAATTGTTGCATATTTATATTGTCAGGCGTGTGCGTACTTGTGCTGAAGTCAGGTGCAGGAGAGCAGAGAATTGTGAACAGGCGCACACTTTATTTCGGCAGGAGAGATATAGACTGACGCAACCGCGTCCAAAAAACCTCCAGCCAACAAGGCAAAGTGTATAATGCGCAAAACAGTCACAACACATCAAATGTATACAAAACAGGCTTCGTGAAAATAACACGGGAAAAATGCACACAAGCCTAGTGCGTTCAAAAACACATAACACACAAACAATCTTCCACAAAGACATGAGGGGGAACAGAGGAATAAAGACATGTAGTGTAATTGGGGAATGAAAACCAGGTGTGCAAGGAACAAGAGAAAACAAATGGATACATGAAAAATGGAGCGGCGATGGCTAGAAAGCCAGTGACGTCAACCGCTGAAAGCCGCCCGAACAAGGAGAGGAGCCGACTTCGGCGGAAGTCGTGACATATATATATATATTGTGGAAGGACCACCAGAGGGCAGACTGGACTCACGGATAGTAGCCCAACTAGGCATGTGAGTCAAGGGGACCTGAGGCAATTAAGCACAGCTGATGGTATATAATGACCTATTATCTTTTCCCTACAAGAGAGAGGAGGGAACCAGCAAGAGGGAGGAAAAACCTATCTCTGGAAGATGGCTACCAAGAGAGAGAAGCTAACAACGAAGAACCATTAAGACGGTGACAAACACATGACTTTTGTTGTAGTTTAAAGATAATTGTGTTCCTGTTTCATCTGGAGAAGAAGATGTATGTTTTTCCTTGGTAGATGTTCATTGATTATGTTGGAGTGTTTGTATTGACCAAAATCCCTCAATAGAGAAAACCTATTCCTGACTCGTTTATTCCACCTTTCCGCTTTAGAGTGACGCCAAATTACTTGGTCCGCTCACTATATATATATTTTTATATTACATTTACATAAGTATTCAGACCCTTTACTCAGTACTTTGTTGAAGCACCTTTTGGCAGCGATTACAGCCTTGAGTCTTCTGTATTTGGGGAGTTTCTCCCATTCTTCTCTGCAGATCCTCTCAAGCTCTGTCAGGTTGGATGGTGAGCGTCGCTGCATAGCTATTTTCAGGTCTCTCCAGAGATGTTCGATCAGGTTCAAGTCTGGGCCCTGGCTGGGCCACTCAAGGACATTCAGAGACTTGTCCCGAAGCCACTCCTGCATTGTCTTGACTGTGTGCTTAGGGTCGTTGTCCTGTTGGAAGGTAAACCTTCGCCCCAGTCTGAGGTCCTGCGTGCTCTGGAGCAGGTTTTCATCAAGGATCTCTCTGTGCTTTGCTCCGTTAATCTTTCCCTCGATCCTGACTAGTCTCCCAGTTCCTGCCGCTGAAACATTCCCACAGCATGATGCTGCCACCACCATGCTTCACCGTAGGGATGGTGCCAGGTTTCGTCCAGACGTTACGCTTGGCATTCAGGCCAAAGAGTTCAATCTTGGTTTCATCAGACAAAACAATCTTGTTTCTCATTGTCTGAGAGTCTTTTGCTGCCTTTTGGCAAACTCCAAGTGGGCTGTCATGTGCCTTTTACTGAGAAGTGGCTTCCGTCTGGCCACTCTACCATAAAGTCCTGATTAGTGGAGTGCTGCAGAGATGGGAGAACCTTCCAGAAGGACAACCATCTCCACAGAGGCACTCGAGCTCTGTCAGAGTAACCATTGGGTTCTTGGTCACCTCGCTGACCAAGGCCCTTCTCCAATTGATCAGTTTGGCCAGGCAGTCAGCTCTAGGAAGAGTCTTGGTGGTTCCAAACTTCTTCCATTTAAGAGTGATGGAGGCCACTGTGTTCTTTGGGACCTTCAATGCTGCAGACATTGTTTGGTACCCTTCCCCAGATCTGTGCCACGACAAAATCCTGTCTCGGAGCTCTACGGACAATTCCTTCGACCTCATGGCTTGATTTTTGCTCTGACATGCACTTTCAATGGTGGGACCTTATATAGACATGCGTGTACCTTACCAAATCATGTCCAATCAATTGAATTTACCACAGGTGGACTCCAATCAAGTTGTAAAAACATCTCAATGATGATCAATGGAAACAGGATGCACCTGAGCTCAATTTCGAGTCTCATAGCAAGTCTCATTAGTATACTTCTGTAAATAAGGTATTTCAGTTTTTTATTTGTGTTATGAGAATTATATTCTCAATGTTCATAAACTGAACTTCAATTAAACTACTCGGTCTGTTACCAATAATTTGTAGGGTTCTTGTTGAAATGAAACAGACAGAGGCCAGTCTACAATAGTCAGAATGTTTATTTATGAGAGCTCTCCTTATCATTTCCTATACATTGGTTTATATACCTCTCATTTCATCATAAATGTCCCTCTCAGACAATATAATTCACAAGTCTTCTCCTACTCATACATTGCCTGCCACCTGTTATACAATCTACTACAAGCCCAAGGTTTCTCCCCTCCCTGGGTGGGGAGACTTCCTTCCCTGTTATCAGTTCCACAGTGGTCACAAGTTGTCTCACACAGTTCCTCTTCTCTTATGGACAAACATTCTCCATCATTATACAGAGACAGGGTAGAATTCTGTTAGTTATAGTTTTATGTTAAATGTATACATCATTTAGTCATTATTCATAAAATTCATAACAATTTGTAATACATTTGCAAACATTTCTGAAAACTATTTAATCCATTTTAGAATAAGGCTGTAACGTAACAAAAAGTGGAACAAGTCAAGGGTTTTGAATACTTTCCGAATGCACGGTACAGCTGCAATATCAGTGGCTGTAGTTTCTGCAAACCCTGTCTGGAGGAGTTCTGGGAGCAGCATGGCTCTGAAAAAAGTCCTTCCCACTTTAAAAAAAATACTATACTACACACTGTAGTATCCCTTGATCATGTGTAGGACTTAGTATATCATTTTGTAGTGTCAGCTAAAATACTACAGTCCACAAAAAAAGACTACAATTTTTAAACTGTAGAAAATACTACAGTATTTAATTTGTATAGACCCTGCACATTCCCCTCACCCATATTCCAATATGTGGAACCCGTAAGTGAAAAGCCTACATGACAAGTATAGACTTTCTATCTATCCTTTTGTTATGGAAAATTTGCTCTTTTAGTGTTCCTCAAGGAGAAGCCTCCACTTCTGTGTCAAAGATAATAAAACAGAAACACTTTAGCACTACTATCACACCCTGATCTGTTTCACCTGTCCTTGTGCTTGTCTCCACCCACCTCCAGGTGTCGCCCATCTTCCCCATTATCCCCTGTGTATTTATACCTGTGTTTTCTGTCTGTCTGTGCCAGTTTGTCTTGTTTGCCAAGTCAACCAGCGGTTTTCTCCTAGTGCCTGGTTTTTCCCCAGTCTCTGTTTTTCTCATCCTCCTGGTTCTGACCCTTGTCTGTCCTGACTCTGAGCCTGCCTGCCTCCCTGTACCATTTTGGACTCTGACCTGGTTATGAACTCTTGCCTGTCCCCGACCTGCCTTTTGCCTACCCCTTGGACTATAAAAGATATCAGAGCTCAAACCATCTGCCTCCTGTGCCTGCATCTGGGTTTCGCCTTGTATCGTTATAACTACAGTAAATAATATAGTATATACTCTTTTTTTACTACAGTATTTATATTATAATAAACTGTAAATACTACATGAAAGTCTGCAAAAACACTACAGTGAATACTATAGTATTCCTACCATAGTATACACTGTAGTATTTTTTTCAGGGAAAGTGTGCTGTATTTTACTACTTAATGTAGATGTCTGAAAGAATTCTATGGGCTAGGAGAAAGTGTAATCTATGGTTTTCTTTAAATAGACACTACAAACAAGCCTCTGCTAGCTAAAAATCAATGGGACTGATACGGGCAACCATGCAATTTTCTAAAATGTATGGCTTAATCAAGTGAAATCAACTCAATTATTTTGTTTGACATTAGTTAGGGGATTTGTCAATAATACAAAAATAATGTTGCATGGTTGCCCCTATCACTTCCATATATTTTTAGCTAGCTGTGGTGGATAATGTTAGCTGAAGTTTGTAGTGGCTGTTTAAAGAAAACCTAATCATGAATTGCCGTTTCTTCTGGCCCATAGACTACTTTAACAATACATATTTTTTGGCAAGTATCATACCAAAACAAGCAACCTACTGTACAACGGTCTCTTTCTTTGTTGGTGGCCCACTCTTTGATGGTATGCACGTCTTACAGAGTGTGACTTTAAAGTTGGTCTCTTCAGTCAGCTATATTGTAGTTTTGGGTGAACAGCCATAAGTTGGGTCAGTTGAATGTCTGTTATTGGATGGCTGTGTGTGTGGGGGGGGGTCTGTCTGTGTAGGTCTGTCTGTGTGAGAGAGAGAGAGATCTAGAGATATGGAGAGAGAGCTGGAGAGAGAGAATCAGTATCTGGGAATCAGTACCTGGGAATCAGAAGGGATGTGCATGCTACTCTTCAGAGGGGTCATCCTATGTAAAATTGTTCTCAGTTGATATATACTTTTTCTGTGAAGTGATAATGTTCTGTTCATGTGTAGATAAAAAAATTGCTGCGCAAATTCACTGTTCACTTGTGGATTCCCCCTTCTCCCATTCAATGCCACATTCAATAACACTGGATTTACAAATATTTGGAGAAAAATGTGTCAGAGGGGCGAAACCTTACAGTCCATATGTTCAGGTCACTGTAACCATGTCTGAGGCAACTGCAGCCTGTTATAGACACATGCATGCAGTAAAGAGCCGTACATTCAACTCCAGCTCTGAGGTAGAATGGAGGCTAAAACTCTCCAGGAACACGTGTTCTCCTGCTGTGCTGTATGTACTGAGGTCTTCACTGTCCCATTGGACCTCAGCTGCCAGACCTGTGGCTGTAGCTTCTGCATACCCTGTCTGGATGAGTTCTGGGAGCAGCAGGGCTTTGAAGTATGTCCTATGTGCATCATCAAAGACCTCCTCAGAAACCTCCACAGAGATAGTGTGAGGAACATTGGATCAAACTGTCACTCTTCTGTGTCACTGACTTGCAGCCTATCTTTTCTAAGTGTCCTCTAACAGGGCAGTATGTGGACCACAGGGTGTATCCCATTAAAGAGGCACTGGAGCACTACAAGTTATGCTTAAAGGAGTAGTTTGTTATGGTCTGTTTCACAGACATCTGCATAACCTTAAAGGATAAGTTCAGTATTTTACAACTTAATGTTAGATGGTTCCTTAACCTGAAAGTAGTACATGGGCTTAGAGAAACCACAATCTATGGTGCAAACTTGAGCCACCGCTAGATGGGAGTGATAGGGGCAACTGTGCAATATTCTACATTTCAAAGTCAAATCAACTGAAATTAACTCCATGACTTAATTTGATGTTACTTTAATGTGATTTGGTCAAAAAACTTTAGAAAATTATGCTGTTGCCTCAATCATTCTATTGAATTTTAGCTAGCGGTGGCTAATCTTAGCTGAAGTTTGTAGTGACTGTTTAATGAAATCCAAACCATGGACTATAGTTTCACCTGGCTAATAGACTACTTTCAGGGTTAGGAACCATCTAACATTAAGTTGTAAAATAGCCTAAAGATAAGGCTATTTATGTCTCATGCATCATTTATCCAACATTTTGAGGACCTTAAAAGTTTGGGCAGTAACACCCAGTTTTTAACCTCAGCCCCATGTCAGTCTCTTCAGTCAGCTATATTGTAGGGTGGGATGAACCACCATATGTGGGCTCAGTTGATTGTCTCTGTCATTGGATGGCTGTGTGTGTGTGGGGGTGTATGTGTCAGTAGTACCTGGGAATCAGAAGCGTCCCAGTGTCTGCGCTGGTGTACATTTGCATAGTAGCTGGAGTCTCTGTACTTACTTCATGCTGCTTTTCAGAGTCATTCTGTCAGGGAAATTGATCTCAATTTATTTTTTGTTGTACTTTTTACCCCTTTTTCTCCCCAATTTTCATGATATACAATTGGTAGTTACAGTCTTGTCCCATCGCTGCAACTCTCGTACGGACTTGGGAGAGGCAAAGGTCGAGAGCCACGTGTCCTCTGAAACACGACCCTGCCAAGCAGCACTGCTTGTTGACACACTGCTTGCTTGACCTGGAAGCCAGCCGCACCAATGTGTCAGAGGAAACACCGTACAGCTGGCGACAAGGAGTCGCTAGAGCATGATGGGACAAGGACATCCCGGCCGGCCAAACCCTTCCCTAACCTGGACGATGCTGGGTCAATTGTGCACCCCCTCATGGGTCTCCCGGTCGCGGCCGGCTACGACACAGCCTGGGATCAAACCCAGGTCTGTAGTGATGCCTCTAGCACCGCGATGCAGTGCCTTAGACCGCTGCGCCACTCTGGAGGCCCTCAGTTGATTTTGAAATTTTGTCTGAGGTGATAATATTCTTCTCAAAAGGTAGTTAATTATAATCACATTATAATAATTTTCCAGTTCAGGTTCTCTTTTGGCACAAATTACAGTGGCTTGCGAAACTATTCACCCCCCTTGGCATTTTTCCTATTTTGTTGCCTTACAACCTGGAATGAAAATCGATTTTTCTGGGGTTTGTATCATTTGATTTACACAGCATGACTACCACTTTGAAGATGCAAAATATATTTTAAGTCAATACTTTGTATAGCCATATTTTACAGCAATTACAGCTGCAAGTCTCTTGGGGTATGTCTCTATAAGCTTGGCACATCAAGCCACTGGGATTTTTGCCAATTCTTCAAGGCAAAACTGCTCCAGCTCCTTCAAGTTGAATGGGTTCCGCTGGTCTACAGCAATCTTTAAGTCATATCACAGATTCTCAATTGGATTGAGGTCTGGGCTTTGACTAGGCCATTCCAAGACATTTAAATGTTTCCCCATAAACCACTCAAGTGTCGCTTTAGCAGTATGCTTATGGTCATTGTCCTGCTGGAAGGTGAACCTCATTCCCAGTCTCAAATCTCTGGAAGACAGAAACAGGTTTCCCTCAATAATTTCCCTGTATTTAGCGCCAGCCATCATTCCTTCAATTCTGACCAGTTTCCCAGTCCCTGCCGATGAAAAACATCCCCACAGCATGATGCTGCCACCACCATGCTTCACTTTGGGATGGTTTTCTCAGGGTGATGAGCGGTGTTGGGTTTGAGCCAGACATAGCGTTTTCCTTGATGGCCAAAAAGCTCAATTTTAGTCTCATCTGACCAGAGTAGCTTCTTCCATATGTTTGGGGAGTCTACCACATGCCTTTTGGCGAACACCAAATGTGTTTGCTTATTTTTTTCTTTAAGCAAAGTCTTTTTCTGGCTACTCTTCTCTAAGCCCAGCTCTGTGGAGTGTACGGCTTAAAGTGGTCCTATGGACAGATACTCCAATCTCTGCTGTGGAGCTTTGCAGCTCCTTCAGGGTTATCTTTGGTCTCTTTGTTGCCTCTCTGATTATTGCCCTCCTTGCCTGATCTGTGAATTTTGGTGGGCGGCCCTTGCTTTGCAGGTTTGTTGTGGTGCCATATTCTTTCCATGTTTTAATAATGGATTTAATGGTGCTCCGTGGGATGTTCAAAGTTTCTGATATTTTTTTAGAACCCAACCCTGATCTGTACTTCACAACTTTGTCCCTGACCTGTTTGGAGAGCTCCTTGGTCTTCATGGTGCCGCTTGCTTGGTGGTGGTGTTGTAGACTCTGGGGCCTGTCATAACAGGTGTATATATACAAAGGTCATGTGACCCATAGATTGCACACAGGTGGACTTTATTTAACTAATTATGTGACTTCTGAAGGTAATTGGTTGCTTCCAGATCTTATTTAGGGGCTTCATAGCAAAGGGGGTGAATACATATGCACACACCACTTTTCCGTTTTTAATTTTTAATTTATTTTTAAAACAAGTCATTTTTTTCATTTCACTTCACCAATTTGGACTATTTTGTGTATGTCCATTACATGAAATCCAAATAATAATCAATTTAAATGACAGTTTGTAATGCAACAAAATAGGAAAAATGCCAATGGGGATGAATACTTTTGCAAGGCACTGTAGATATTCACTTGGGCCGCTATTCAATTTCACTATAAAGTTCACACTTGATTTACAAAGCTTGGAGTAAAATAAATGTCAGAGGGGCGAAGGCTCACAGGCCAGCGTAACCATATCTGAGCCACTGCGGCCTATTATAGATGCATACCGGAGTCCAGCTCTAGCTCTGTGGGAGAATGGGGGCCAAAGCTTCCACTCTCCTGGAGGATGATGATCTCTCCTGTGCTGTATGTAGAAAGGTCTTCTCTGTTCCCGTGGTTCTCAGCTGTCATACCTGTGGCTGTAGCTTCTGCAATCTCTGTCTGGATGAGTTCTGGGAGCAGCAGGGTTCTGAAATATGTCCTCTGTGCATTATTGACTACCCTGGAGGTCCTCAGAGAACGTGTGAGGAACACGGGGACAAACTGAAGATCTTCTGTGTCACAGACCTGCAGCCTATCTGTGATTATCATTGGTCAGTTGACCATAAGGATCACAAAGTGTACCCAATAGCTGAGGCAGTGGTGGACTGCAAGGTAAGCTGCGACAGCAAATCTATTTAGTGTTTAAATCTATTCCCAGTGCAAGAGTTGATCCTTGTGGGCTAACTCCCACTACCCAAACTATTAGGTTACTATAATAATAGTTTCGGCAACCAGAATGCACACTCAGCTAAATGCCACTAAACTTTAATGACTTCGTCCCCAATAAATAGTCCCTAAGTCTGCCCAAAAGTGTTGCTGTTTTGATGTTCCTCTTATAAAACCCATGATTCTGATTTGAATGAGAGCATCAAGCACCAGAAAGCTGGACAGAACAACAAAATGAATACATTAAAGGGATAGTTTGCTTTTTTTTTTTTTAAAGTTTGGCTTATTTTCAACTTCCCTAGGGTGTTGTTTCCACCAAACCGTTTTTAAATGAGCTTGCTGTTTATTTAGTAACATCCAGAAACAACAACACCCTAGGTTGAAAATGAGCTAAACTTTTTAAAAAGCAAACTATCCTTTTAAGACATTATAGGTCTTACAAATGCATTACAACCACATCATAATGCATTATACCTGTAGGCTTTGGGTAAAGTGTTACCAACAAATGCAGGTTAGTAATTTACAGTGACTTAAATTGACTTTTTTTAGGTAAAAATAGAAAAGAGTAGATTATGGCCCGTTTGTACAACAATTTAGTATTTTAAGACATCTTGGACCCTGGGCTGTTTTTAGGACAGGGATTTGTCAAATGTTAGACCCAGCACTTAGTCAAGGCTAAGTTGGACTGTGGAAAACTTTGCAGGGGTCAGTGGAGGGGTATTTTCTTACCCTCCTCCCTCCCACCTAATACATTCTCTCTATCTATTAATACTCACCGCCTTCCCATCTTTTCTTGGTTATTGTGTTTCTTCCCAGACGTCCCAGATGGACCGTATCATTCTTATGGAATACGCTGGCCCCACCAGTCTTGTGACTTATTAAATGATCAAATGATTATTGCATCACCCTCATCAAAATGTTTTTGGCTGTATAAGGCAGATCCCCTTGCATCATCACTCTGACGTGCCAATCTCCCCCCTTTCCAACAACACTGATCTCAGAACACTGCATCAATTAAATAGGACTATCACTCGCTCTCTGGTCTTCCTTCAAAGATATCTGGTGGATAGCTGTGATTTATCATGCAGTGGGAGGTGTTTATTTGCATATCCACTACTCAAGCAGATGGAAGCCCTATGGACATATTCATTTCCTTTAAGCATTCAAGTTTAATTGAGGTAGACCCCAGAGAACCCCGGCAACAGCGGTGGGAGGAGCATAGTAACCTTATCTGACCCTGCTGCTGCTCCAGCCCTGTTTTAAAAACCTGACAGGCAGAATGGCATCCAGGCACCGCGAAGACAATCTCTCCTGCCCACTCTGTGGAATTATCTTCAACCAGCCGGTTGTGCTCTCCTGTAGACACAGGTTCTGTAAAACATGCCTTCAAGACAGCTGGAGTAACCAGGATGGTGAGGACGACTGCCACTTCTGCCCTCTATGCTGGAGACGTTCCTCCATGACTGAGATTGTGGTAAACACCATTCTGGAGAAGACCTGCGAGTCCTTCAGGAAGGAGATGAGCAGCAGGAATAACCCTATGGGGTGTAAGGAACACGGAGAGACACTCTCACTCTTCTGTCTGGACGATCTGCAGCCCATCTGTGCTGCGTGCCAGACGTCGGCGGTACATAAGGGGCACAGGCTCTACCCCATTGGGGAAGGTGCACACGACTGTAAGGTAGGCGAACACAACCTTGGTTGTCTTCACTGTGCCGTCAGTGTCACTGTCACTGAATGTGTCTCATCAGCCATACCCTCGCTCTTAACTTTGCTTGTCAGAGGGAAACTAACTTTCAGCTGTACGTTCAGTCTCATCTAACCTCCGGCTGCCATCCTTTACCGTCCGCATTGTCAAATAACTTGCCCAAAACTTTCACAAGTCGCTAAACCAGCAGCACTTCTTTCATCATGAACAGGAATATATTACTTTTTAAGTTTTTTGTTTGACAGTTTTGTTTTGTAAAAACGTGTGTGTTATAGAAACCATCTTTGACACAGTGGGATGGTTAACAGGGGGGTTTGGAAAAGTTGATCATTCTATTAATAGATTAATATGTTGGGTTGGTCGATGCTTGAGCCCCTGGGAGGAATGAAACCAGATCCCAGGTCTCTCAAGTGTACCCCTCTACATTCCCCTCCTCCCCTGGCCCACCAGCTGTCTTTGACCCTGTTCTAGGAACAAGAAACATTTTAATGTTAGAATTTAATACTCAGACAACATCAACAGAGCATGGATCATGAGCTTGAGTGTGCCTCAATGCAGAAAACTCAATGTCCAAACTTTCCACATTGCTTTGGCACGTTGACTTTCTGAATCTGTGTGTAGTCTTTTGTTTCATCATCGTCTCCACCCTCTCTGTCACTCAGTCACATGATCCAGACTCTATTGATGTTGCAGTGGCATTAGCTAGGTCCAGCTATCAATTGATCTGGATCTTCCAGTTAAGGGGGTATTGGGAACTTTTACACATGCAGCTGAATGCTGTGATGGGGCTGCGATGCAGCGGTACCTGACAGATGAAACCAACACATTGTGCTGTTGACAGCCTGGCTTATGGCCAGCCTGACCCTGTAGTATGTGTTAAAGTGTAAATATCTTGCCATTACATTCCAGGAGGAACTCAAGACTGCATTGACCCCATTGAAGGAGAAGCTGCAGCTGTTCAAGAAGGCCATGGTCGTCTGTGATCAAACGGCAGAGCACATCAAGGTGGGGTATTGTATTTCTAGCACTTTAAACAGATTTTGATGGCGTCCTTTCTGGATCAATACATCTTCTAACGCTCATGGAACCATCATCAGTAATGTAACCTGGGTTCATTGAGTGTTTCAGGTCTTTCATGTCTAAACATGTCTAACTCCAGAACCAGGTTGAGCATACTGAAAGGCAGATAAAGGATGAGTTTGAAACCCTTCGCCAGTTCCTGAGAGATGAGGAGGCAGCCAGATTGAATGTTCTGAAGGCAGAGGAGGATCAGAAGAGTCTGCTTCTAAAGGAGAAGATTGAGGAGATGTCCAACGAACTGACGTCCCTCTCAAACACCATCAGAACCGTAGAGCAAGAGATGAGGTCTCAGGACATCCCATTCTTACAGGTATACATAGTATGAAGTTAAACCCTACTTACAGTACAAAGGGAATTCCCAAAGCAAAATAAAGACAAAAATATAGAAACATAACATGCATGTGGAATATTGTAGCTGTCCATCTAAAAGTGATACATTTACTTGCTTTCAGAACTACAAGGATATCATCAAGAGGTAAGTGGAGTCAGGAATAGCCATTCGTTTGACCCATGGGTTGATGTCATGAGCTAACAGAGGCAAAATACAAAAATAGACAGAGACCCATACTGCCTCACTATCATGTGCCCATAATATACTAATGAAAACAGTCATCTAGCTAGTGAATGTGGCAGACACATCTAAGGCTAATGTGTGTTTCCAGATTCAATTATTATCTTAACTTAGGCCTAGAATCAATCAGATCAATCTTTAACCAGCGATAGCCAACACCTGCATTGCTGATGTTTTGGCGGTGTCGAAGGTGTACAGTCGTATGAAAAAGTTTGGGCACCCCTGACAATTTCCATGATTTCCATTTATAAATAATTGGGTGTTTGGATCAGCAATTTCATTTTGATCTATCAAATAACTGATGGACACAGTAATATTTCAGTAGTGAAATTAGGTTTATTGGATTAACAGAAAATGTGCAATATGCATCAAAACAAAATTAGACAGGTGCAGAAATTTGGGCACCCCAATAGAAAAATCACATCAATATTTAGTAGAGCCTCCTTTTGCTAAAATAACAGCCTCTAGACGCTTCCCGTAGCCTCTAATGAGTGTCTGGATGAAGGTATTTTGGACCATTCCTCCTTACAAAACATCTCCAGTTCAGTTAGGTTTGATGGTTGCCGAGCATGGACAGCCCGCTTCAAATCATCCCACAGATTCTCAATGATATTCAGGTCTGGGGACTGGGATGGCCATTCCAGAACATTGTACTTGTTCCTCTGCATAAATGCCCGGGTAGATTTTGAGCAGTGTTTTGGGTCGTTGTCTTGTTGAAATATCCAGCGCCGGTGTAACTTCAACTTTGTGACTGATTCTTCAACATTATTCCCAAGAATCTGCTGACATTGAGTGGAATCCATGCAACCCTCAACTTTAACAATATTCCCAGTACCGGCACTGGCCACACAGCCCCACAGCATGATGGAACCCCCACCAAATTTTACTGTGGGTAGCAAGTGTTTGTCTTGGAACGCTGTGTTCTTTTGCCGCCATGCATAACGTCCCTTGTTATGACAAAATAACTCAATATTTCATCAGTCCACAGCACCTTATTCCAAAATGAAGCTGGCTTGTCCAAATGTGCGTTTGCATACCTCAAGCAACTCTGTTTGTGGCATGTGTGCAGAAAAGGCTTCTTCCGCATCACTCTCCCATACAGCTTTTCCTTGTGCAAAGTGCCCTGAATTGTTGAACGATGCACAGTGACACCATCTGCAGCAAGATTATGTTGTAGGTCTTTGGAGGTGGTCTGTGGGCTGTTTTTGACCGTTCTCACCATCCTTCGCCTTTGCCTCTCCGATATTTTACTTGGCCTGCCACTTCTGGCCTGAACAAGAACTGTGCCTGTGGTCTTCCATTTCCTCACTATGTTCCTCACAGTGGACACTGACAGCTTAAATCTCTGTGATAGCTTTTTGTAGCCTTCCTCTAAACCATAATGTTGAACAATCTTTGTTTTCAGGTCATTTGAGAGTTGTTTTGAGGCCCCCATGTTGCCACTCTTCAGAGGAGAGTCAAAGAGAACAACAACTTGCAATTGGCCACCTTAAATAACTTTTCTCATGATTGGATGCACTTGTCTATGAAGTTCAAGGCTTAATGAGCTCACCAAACCAATTGTGTGTTCCATTTATTCAGTGCTAAGTAGTTACAGGTATTCAAATCAACAGAATGACAAGGGTGCCCACATTTTTGCATAGCCTATTTTTCACATCTGATTTAATTTCATACAACTTAATATTGCTACACTAAAAATCTTTGTCTGGACAATACCCCAGTACTCAGCTTTTATTAGAAAATGAATGGCATGCCACTGTGATCATTTTCTGTGATGACAGAGTAAATTATTATGCAGCCCCAGAGGGGTGCCCAAACTTTTTCATACGACTGTAACTGTGTTGGAGCTGTCAAAAGGGTGAGCAGATGCTCTTGATCAAAGTCACAAAGCCACACCCCCCCCACTCACGTTGAAAGTTTAAAATGAGAAAGTTTAGGCAATATAGAAATAATGACACTCAAATAGAAAATCATAAAACTAAATAATAAGGATTTGTATCAGCCTAATTCAGGTGTAGATTACATCTCAAACTCTAGTATTCGAAATTGTAAACAAGGCGACTCCGTGCAGCCAACAGCAATGTCCACTTTAGGTATAATGCCAGGAGCCGCTTGTGTATTTAACAGCTCTAACACAGTTCCACCTCTGACACCACCAAAACAACAGCTATGCGGATGTTGGCTTAAGCGTAACTGATTGAATAGAGCCTTTAAAGGTAGACTCAGCGATATGACGCAGGTGCACAAAGTAAACAGCATACAACAACTAAGAGCGTTGAAGCGCGAGGCTATACTTCTTAGCTGTTTTGGTCCCTACCACGCTCTAACAGCATGAAGCGAACTCATGCACACATAGATACTGTGTATGACTGTGTGAAAGTCTTGCATCTCGCTTATCGCAATATCTGCGGTGCTGCTCGTGGCAATGTCATTTCACTGAGTCTACCTTTAACAAAAACAGATCATCATGTTAAAATGAACTGTACTTTGACACAAAATAGCAATAAATATGATACAATCCATCATACATCAATTTCATGGTAAAAGAAGATATATTTTCGCTGGAATAATAGACAGGATATGACTCATCACTGAATGTCGTCATTCCAGAACCTGGCATATGCCGCTGGATCCAAAGATGATTCCTGGAACTCTGATTGATGTGGCAAAGCACCTGGGTTCTGTAAAGTTCAACATCTGGGACAAGATGAAGAGCATCATTCAATATAGTGAGTATTAATCAAATATGAGTCGGTAGAAGTGACTGTACTTTTTCCTCACAGGAAATAAAGTTATTCTATATATTTAATTTAATCTCAGTTCTGCCCTTTCTATCATCTCTGTCTTCCATTTGAGGCTCATCTCTTCTCCTCTCTCCCCAGCTCCTGTGACTCTGGACCCCAACACAGCCGCTAGCTGCTTCATCCTGTCTGAGGATCTGACCGTGGTCCAGTGCTGCTCCCAGGTCTTCAAGCTCCCAAACAACCTCGAGAGGTTTGACATCAGTGCTGAGTTACTGGGCTCTGAGGGGTTCTGCTCTGGCCGCCACAGCTGGGAGGTAGAGGTAAAGGCTAACACATACTGGGTGGTAGGCGTGGCCAGCGAGTCCATCAACAGGAAGGGTAAGCACGTGCTTACGCCAGCCGAGGGCTTCTGGACTATACGCTTCCGCAACGGCGAGCACAAGGCGTGCACGGCACCGTGGGCGCCCTTGACCATGATGAGGAAGGAGCCCCAGGTCATCAGGGTAGTGTTGGACATGGACAGGGGCAAGGTGACCTTCTTTGACCCCCGGGAGAGGACGCCCCTCTATACGTTTACAGACCTCATCTCACCCCGGGTGTTTCCTTACTTCTGCACTGCCTGTAAGGAACACCCTCTGAGACTGCTGCCTGTCAGGCTGTCTGCTGCTGTGGTGCTCTAGAGGGCTCCATGGGGGTTCATTACTAACAAGCAGCGGAGGCTCAGTTACTTGCAGATAGATCCAGTTGAGTTTACCACCTAGTCCTAGATGATGAAGGCTGATCACTTGGAAGGGACAGTCTGGAATAAAGCATGTAATGGTCTTATGTTTGTGAGTATTGTGTCTACAGATGATATACACCGAGTATACCAAACATTAGGAACAACTTCCTAATATTGAGTTGCACCCCTTTTGTCCTCAGAACAGCCTCAATTTGTCAGGGCATGGACTCTACAAAGTGTAGAAAGCATTCCACAGGGATGCTGGCTCATGTTGACTCCAATGCTTCCCACAGCTGTGTCAGGTTGGCTGGATATCCTTTGGGTGATGGATCATTCTTGATATACACAGGAAACTGTTGAGTGTGAAACACCCAGCAGCGTTGCAGTTCTAAACACACTCAGACCGGTGCCACTGGCACCTACTACCATACCCCATTTATCCTGCCCATTCACTCTCTGAATAGCACATATACACATTTGTCTCAAGGCATAAAAGTCTTTCTTTGACCCATCTCCTCCTCTTCATCTACACTGATTGAAGTGGATTTAACAAGTGATATAAATAAGGCATCATAGCTTTCACCTGGTCAGTCTGTCATGGAAAGAGCTGGTGTTCCTAATGTTTTGGACCATCAGTGTACATGTTGACTTGAAAAGTAGCAAGTCTTGAAATAGGTAGACCTGAAACTAGTTAGCAGCCCTAAAAAGATACAAGTTTGTCCTAGAATGTCAGAGCCCTTATAACTCTGTTCTGAATCACAAAGTAAAACACTGGTGTCTTTTACAAACCTTTATTTTGAGTTACACCTAAACAAATGTATGAAAATGGAGAGCTAGAATAATGTTCCCAATCAATTATATCTACAATATTACTCTGAGAAATTGCTTTATTACATAATAATAGGGAATCCATGATCGCTGACTAATTGACAGATTTTCAAGATATTGTTTAAATAATGTTCTTTCTTATGTATTGGAGTTCCTTAGTCAGGCTAAGCATAAACCCCCAATAGTTCCAGGACACACAGGGTTCCCACAAGGCACATAATATCAATGTGTGTGAACCTGAGTGGTCAGTCAGTGCATATCATCCATTACTTCAAACATGTTACGTAATCAGGTTTAGTTTTACATTAAAAAAATGTAATCTCGCAATCAAAACTCCTACAGTTAGTGTTTGGAATAAGAGGCATGTTCAGCTGTGACATGTTCTATCATACTACTAGCACACAGGTAGCAACACCTCATCCAACATGGACACGCAACTATTGCTAAAAACCTGTTCACTATTTTGTTCTTTACATGGTGGCACACTACTATTACAAGGTTGGGAGCAAATAGCCTGGAACACCATCTTCCAGAGACTGGTATCTCAACGACTGTGGTATATTCAGTCCCAGCTCTCATCTTTTACACTCTCATTGTAACAAACAGACAAATGCTGTCATTGTAACAGACATCCTGGTTTCAAGTGAAAACTTGCTCTACTCTATGTGCATTGTAGTGTTGAAGGCTTGAACGTTTTCATTTGGCTAAACTAAGAAACAACACAAATGAAGACAAAAAGGGGGGAAAAGCCCTCATTCAACCTTGTCCTTGGACGTTATTGCTAAAACATGGTTTTGTAACAGTTCTAAGGTTTCCCTATTGATTGATCAGTAGCCCTTCGGTCCCCTGATCTAGACTAGATCCAGGGGGCTGGTGTAGGGAGAAACACTAATACATGGAGACTTCAGCAATAACACTACTTAAAGCCTGCAGGTGTAATGCTTTATAACGTGTTCTAAGCACAGATTA
This sequence comes from Salvelinus namaycush, assembly GCF_016432855.1. Taxonomy (NCBI): domain Eukaryota; kingdom Metazoa; phylum Chordata; class Actinopteri; order Salmoniformes; family Salmonidae; genus Salvelinus; species Salvelinus namaycush. The sequence goes on along the minus strand of NC_052347.1, from coordinate 20,109,654 downwards.
GCCTTTATAATACTATGTTATTTTTCACAACGTATGAAAATATCAACTGACAAAAAATTGCCGGATGTTTAGACAGGATCATTATGAGTTGATAAGACATCATAAGGGGTCATGCATGCTTATGACAAGTCTTACAATGCATTATAACGGCATGATAAGGCTTTTCCACTCCAGCATATCAGTCTCCAGTATCTGACACCTCGACAGTCACTTTCCTAAAGCCGGGTGTGCACTACATGACTTTCAAGATCATAACATGGCTGAGCCTCTCGCACTAAACGACCGTCTTTCCTGTAGTATTTTGTTGTCTTGCCAACGTAGTGGTGCCATCCTAACAATGTGGCACAGACAGGGGTCACACACTACAAGATTCCTCACTTGGTCGTGAGGATTGTCCATACCACCAGATCTCGCAAAAACAGTTATGTGATTAGATTTAACGTAGCTACAACAAGCTGTGGCTCATTCACAGCCTCATAAACGTGTTGTGTAAACCCAGCTTAAAGTAGTCCATCTCATAGAGCCATTCTACCCTCCACTATAGCACTGTGTAGCTCCTCATTCACAGCCTCATAACGCCCTGCTCTGGAGTTCAAAAAGTAGATCTGGTCGGTTGATACGCGCGGATCGTATCCCTCCCTCTGCAACCGGGTCTTCTGGATTTTAAAGGTACCTAGGAGGAGGGAAACAAAGAAAATAGGTCATTAATATATTTGATTATTTCTTGGAATGAGCATTAGACGCTTCATGCAAGGCCTTATAAAAAATACAATTGATCGATATTTCACATTAGAATTAGCCTTGTGTCCAGTCCACTCACCTGTGGTGTCTACTTGTGGGGAGATGCGTAGGAACACGGGGCGGGCGTAAGGAGGCAGGGCCTGTTGGACCTCTCGCAGGAACGCATCACAGTCAAATGTCCCTGTTGGGTCTGCGATGGCAGCCATCCCTGCCTTCCCTTCCACATCTACGGGGAGACAAACATACACGTCAGGCTTTTCACAACACCATGCTGCAAAGGGCCAAAGACAAGTCTTCCTAATCACTCAACCTCCCTGTTGACTGGCCGATTTTAACATTTATTTAACAGGGACAATGCTGCCAAATCAATATTTAAAAGGCCCAATTCAGCTGTTTTTACATCAATATCAAATAATTTCTAGGTAACTATTAAGTACAATAGTGATATTTTTCCATTAAAAAAAAAGCTTTTTTTTTTTTTTTAGCAAAAAACGATTTCTCAAGCAAGAATTTTGCCTGGGAGTGGTTTGAGTGGAGAGGAGACAACTGAAAACTAGGTGTTACTGGCAGAGAGGTTTGGAACTCTTATTGGTTGATTAACTATAATTACCACCTGGTGATGTCACCAGGCAAGTCGAAACTCCACCCATGCAAAACCTGCTGATTAGAAGTTCCTGTGTAGATTATATTTTCAACCAGCAACTATCAGGAAATAGCACTGGTCAATTTTGTTAACACTTTTACAGAGTTTGTTTCATCAGCTGTACAATGATACAAAACACAGGAAAAACAGAATTTTGACTGCACTGGGCCTTTAAGTGGAGAGTAACTCCTGGTTTCACCTCCTGTCACTATCATACATGTAACATGGTGCACATAATGTGAACGTCATCTCACCTGGTACAGCTACCCCATACACAGCCACATCGGCCTGGCCCAGCAGACCACTCAGTGTTCCCTCCACCTCGGTGGTGGAGACGTTCTCTCCTCTCCAGCGGAACGTGTCCCCACTGCGGTCCCGGAAGTACATGTAGCCCAGCTCATCCATCACCAACACATCCCCTGGGAGGAGGTAGAGAAAGGTGAGTTAATGACACATTACATTGTGGTAAAGATAAGGACTGATATAATAGCATTAATTCCAAGTATGATAATCGAAGTAAACATTAACTCCATAATTATTGTTTAATCACACTAAGGGCCTGTGGGTTTACCTGACAGATATGCCGAGTCATTTTTCTTGAAGACGCTGTTGGCGATCTTCTTCCTGGTGGCGTCCTGGTTGGCGTAGCCATCAAACCTCCGAAGCGGGTCCTGTTGGTTGATCCTTCCCACCAGCAGCCCTGGCTCCCCTGAAGAGAGGAGTCGTACATGGAGAGGTCAATCTATCCAAGTGTAGTTATGAATCCCTTTTTACGTACATTTTTCACAACATGCTTTACAGTTACCCAGGTTAACATTCACACAGTTGGTTTTGTAAAAGTCCTATATTTATCGATATCATGTCTAAAAATGTTGATATTGGTGCCCATTTACTTACCAGGACGGCAGGGCACACACAGGCCGTGCCTGTCCCTCACCAGCTCCGTTGTCTCCTCATCCACTTTCATGAGGCGGATTGGGTACACATTGGGCAGGATGCGGCTGTTGAACCCACAAGCTCCCACCTTGTCAGTGGAGAAGACATAAAAAGTATTTGATACCACAGATCCTTTTATGTAAATAAGAAATAATAATGGCCCAAGAATAGATCCTTGAGGTACACCACATTGTATTGTGGCTCTATAAAAGTTGCAGTCTTTAGCAAAAATATATTGCTCTCTATTATTTACATACTTGTTGATTGAAGCAGTTGACAACATTGCCCATGACCCCTACCTTGCCGTCCATGTTGGCGATGCTACAGTTGCATTCTGTGGCTCCGTAGAACTCCCCAACCTGGGCCACCCGAAAGCGCTCGGTGAAGGCCTCCCAGACGCTAGGACGCAGCCCATTCCCCACCGCCAGGCGAACCCGGTGACCCTTCTCAGATGGCCGCACCGGCTGGGAGAGCAGGTAGCGACAGATCTCCCCTATGTACTGCACCACCTAGTGGACGGATGGGGAACAGTGTAGACATCAGATTTAAATTCAATGTGGGTTTCAATCAAAAATCTTATAGCTGCACATCGACCACTCAAGAGTCAGGATGTTCTTCCTATGCTCATAGAAGGATACCTAAGCTTTTTTCTACTTACAGTGCAGTTGTGCTTGATGCAATCTTCCCAGAAGCGACTGGCTGAGAATTTCTTCTTCACCACCACAGTGAGTCCATTGATGAGACACTGGCCTACACCCATGATATTACCTGTAAAGGAGAAGAACATTGGACAGCCAAGTGAGGGTGACAGGTTGAGGAGGAGAATCAGGACCACACTGTCAGACCAAAACAAATGACTCCTGAAAGACGGTGGAAGGTGATAGGACAGAAGCAAAAGACAGAGAGATGGATGAAGAGAAGACACACACACCTGCAGAGTGGTAGAGGGGAAGGCAGTCGTAGATGATGTCATCCTGGCGCATGCGGAAAGCATGGTAGCCAAAAGCAGCGATACGGTAATACCTGAAGATAGAACAACACAAAAAGGATTCAATAATCAAATACATGAATGCAGTGGGTGCTAAGCTATGCTATAGCATTGGGAATTACCATACGCAGAAACACACCAGACAAGTGTATCGCTGCTGGATATTAGGATGCTGAGAATGAGAGACTCACCGACTGTGCACCACTATGGCAGCTTTAGGGAGTCCTGTGGTGCCTGAGGTGTATATATAGAAGAGACGATCTGTTGGGGTTGGTGGTTGTGGGGGAGGATGGAGAGAGGAGAGGGTGAAGAGAAGGAGAGGGTGAAGAAAAGGACAGGGGGGAAATGGGAGGGTGGAGGAAGGATAAAAGGAAGGGAGGGAAGAGGGAAGCAGGGGAGGATGGAGAGAGGAAGGGAAGGTTAAATAACATTACATTCTATTTACAACACTGAGACTGATACTGACAACTAGAGGTCGACCGATTATGATTTTTCAACGCCGATACCGATTATTGGAGGACCAAAAAAAGCCGATACCGATTAATCATCCGATATTTATTTATTTGTAATAATGACAATTACAACAATACTGAATGAACACTGATTTTAACTTAATATAATACATCAATAAAATCAATTTAGCCTCAAATAAATAATGAAACATGTTCAATTTGGTTTAAATAATGCCAAAACAAAGTGTTGAAGGAAGTAAAAGTGCAATATGTGCCATGTAAGAAAGCTAACGTTTAAGTTCCTTGCTCAGAACATGAGAACATATGAAAGCTGGTGGTTCCTTTTAACATGAGTCTTCAATATTCCCAGGTAAGAAGTTTTAGGTTGTAGTTATTATAGGAATTATAGGACTATTTCTCTCTATACGATTTGTATTTCATATACCTTTGACTATTGGATGTTTTTATAGGCACTTTAGTATTGCCAGTGTAACAGTATAGCTTCCATCCCTCTCCTCGCCACTACCTGGGCTCGAACCAGGAACACATCGAGAACAGCCACCCTCGAAGCAGCGTTACCCATGCAGAGCAAGGGGAACAACTACTCCAAGTCTCAGAGCGAGTGACGTTTGAAACGCTATTAGTGCGCACCCCGCTAACTAGCTAGCCATTTCACATCGGTTACACCAGCCTAATCTCGGGAGTTGATAGGCTTGAATTCATAAACAGCAGAGCTGCTGGCAAAACGCACGAAAGTGCTGTTTGAATGAATGTTTACGAGCCTGCTGGTGCCCACCATCGCTCAGTCAGACTGCTCTATCAAATCATAGACTTAATTATAACATAATAACACACAGAAGTACGAGCCTTAGGTCATTAATATGGTCGAATCCGGAAACTATCATCTAGAAAACAAAACGTTTATTCTTTCAGTGAAATACAGAACCGTTCCGTATTTATCTAACGGGTGGCATCCCTAAGTCTAAATATTCCTGTTACATTGCACAACCTTCAATGTTATGTCATAGTTACGTAAAATTCTGGCAAATTAGTTCGCAATGGGCTAGGCGGCCCAAACTGTTGCATATACCCTGACTCTGCGTGCAATGAACGCAAGAGAAGTGACACAATTTCACCTGGTTAATATTGCCTGCTAACCTGGATTTTTTTTAGCTAAATATGCAGGTTTAAAAATATATACTTCTGTGTATTGATTTTAAGAAAGGCATTGATGTTTATGGTTAGGTACACATTGGAGCAACGACAGTCCTTTTTCGCGAATGCGCACTGCATTGATTATATGCAACGCAGGACACGCTAGATAAACTAGTAATATCATCAACCATGTGGTGTTATAACTAGTGATTATGATTGTTTTTTTATAAGATAAGTTTAATGCTAGCTAGCAACTTACCTTGGCTTCTTACTGCATTTGCGTAACAGGCGGGCTCCTCGTTGGACTAGTTAACCGTAAGGTTGCAAGATTGAATCCCTGAGCTGACAAGGTAAAAATCTGTCGTTCTGCCCTTGAAGAAGGCAGTTAACCCACCGTTCCTAGGCCGTCATTGAAAATAAGAATGTGTTCTTAACTGACTTGCCTAGTTAAATAAAGGTGTACATTTTTAAAATAAAAAAATTAGGCAAAATCGGCATCCAAAATTACCGATTTCCAATTGTTATGAAAACTTGAAATCGGCCCTAATTAAATCGGCCATTCCGATTAATCGGTCGACCTCTACTCACAACCACAGAGAGACAAGTGGTAACTGGTACCCACGCAAACCAAGATGCGGACACCCACTCACACTGTCCTAAATGAGAGCACAGAGACCCCAGATAGCCCATTTAGCAAAACCCCAGCATCTCCATAATACTCACCGGGATGGCCAGTTGACTGATTGGGCTGCCCACGGATACGCCTGAGACTGACTAAGCAATACCCTAGAGAAAGTTTCCCAAACCTCTCCTTGAGTACTCCCAGCCTGTTCCACTTATTCAATCTATTCCCATTCTAGTACACCTGATAAAAATAAATAAATATATACAGTTGAAGTCGGAAGTTTACATACACTTAGGTTGGAGTCATAAAAACTCGTTTTTCAACCACTCCACAAATTTCTTGTTAACAAACTATAGTTTTGGCAAGTCGGTTAGGACTTCAACTTTGTGCATGACAAGTAATTTTTCCAACAATTGTTTACAGACAGATTATTTCACTGTATCACAATTTCAGTGGGTCAGAAGTTTACATACACTAAAGTTGACTGTCTTTAAACAGCTTGGAAAATTCCATACAATGATGTCATGGCTTTAGAAGCTTCTGAGGGGCTAATTGACATAATTTGAGTCAATTGGAGGTGTACCTGTGGATGTATTTCAAGGCCTACCTTCAAACTCAGTACCTCTTTGCTTCACATCATGGGAAAATCAAAAGAAATCAGCCAAGACCTCAGAAAAAAAAAACTTGTAGACCTCCACAAGTCTGGTTCAACCTTGGGAGCAATTTACAAACACCTGAAGGTACCACGTTCATCTGTACAAACAATAGCACGCAAGTAGAAACATCATGGGACCATGCATCCGTCATACCGCTCAGGAAGGAGACGCGTTCTGTCTCCTAGAGATGAACGTACTTTGGTGCGAAAAGTGCAAATCAATCCCAGAACAACAGCAAAGGACCTTGTGAAGATGCTGGAGGAAACAGGTACAAAAGTATCTATATCCACTGTAAAATGAGTCCTATATCAACATAACCTGAAAGGCCGCTCAGCAAGGAAGAAGCCACTGCTCCAAAACCGCCATAAAAAAAGCCTCTGGTCTGTCCTCTGGTCTGATGAAACAAAAATTACTTTTTGGCCATAATGACCATCGTTATGTTTGGAGGAAAAAGGGGGAGGCTTGCAAGCCGAAGAACACCATCCCAACCGTGAAACACGGGGGTGGCAGCATCATGTTTTGGGGGTGCTTTGCTGCAGGAGGGACTGGTGCACTTCACAAAATAGATGGCATCATGCGGTAGGAAAATAATGTGGATATATTGAAGCAACATCAGTCAGGAAGTTAAAGCTTGTTCGCAAATGGGTCTCCCAAATGGACAATGACCCCAAGCATACTTCCAAAGTTGTGGCAAAATGGCTTAAGGACAACAAAGTAAAGGTATTGGAATGGCCATCACAAAGCCCTAACCTCAATCTTATAGAAAATTTGTGGGCAGAACTGAAAAAGCGTGTGCGAGCAAGGAGGCCTACAAACATGACTCAGTTACACCAGGTCTGTCAGGAGGAATGGGACAAAATTCACCCAACTTAATGTGGGAAGCTTGTGGAAGGCTACCCGAAACATTTGACCCAAGTTAAACAATTGTGCGCTGCCCTATGGGACTCCCGATCACGGCCCTGGGGAACGAACCAGGGTCTGCAGTAACGCCTCTAACACTGCAATGCAGTGCCTTAGACTGCTGCGCCACTCAGGAGGCCTGATACATCTAATCAAGGGCTTGATGATTAGTTGACAGGTTAAATCAGGTACGCTAGTACTGGAATAAATAAAATACATGTAATTGGCTGAGGTTATGTGAGGAGAAGTTAATTTGCTCTGGAGATAAGTTCATACTAACAACACATAATTTACTCAAAGCTCAGCAGACACCTGAAGCTGTCAATCAAAGCCACATCTGCCCTAGATTGAATCTGTGACACGCATACCAAAAAATAACCAGGACTGAGTAGAATACAAAATCACCAGGAAATTGGGATGGATCAATCATCTTAGGGAAAGAGCTTCCAAGTTAGTCTTGGTAATTACAGCTCTTTGTCTGAGCGAGACAGTGAGTGACAAGGAAAAGTGACTGAACTGTTTTATTTCACTTGAAAAAGTTAGGATGACAGTGGAATATTCATGTGGAAAACACTCCATGCATACAGATCCATTCTTTTCTTGTGGGCTCATTTTACCCGTCAGCTCTGACCTACTAAGCTGTCAATGTGAGATGGGTATTAGCAGATAGTTGTGGACTCTAGCTAAACTGTTTTACATATGGCGAGATACATTTTATCTTGTTGGAGACTGGCCAGAGATTGTGAGGTATATGTTACCTTGGCAGCAAGAGAGTATAGTAGTGTGTAGCATTATGATGTTATACACAATATTACATTCTGAAATGCTTCAAAATAAGTGTCCAGCCACAGGTATCTGTACGTTATAGGAGACTGGATGAATAATAAGATGTGAGGGGAAGGAGGACACTCACCATTGAAGCTCTTGGGTGGGATGCAGGGAGGAGGGGGCAGTGTAGGGGCAGAGGCCAGGATATAGTCCAGATTCTGGGCAGCCAGGGAGGCCAGACAGTCTACACTGAGCTCTCCTGTACAAAACCGCACCATCGACGGGCTCAGGGATGAGCTCACCTCCAACATGGCTGAGGAGACAAAGAGATAGAGGAGTGCAAGAAATAGAGGCAGAGATGAGGCAGAGAGAAAGAAGGGAGAGAGATGACAGGAGAGAAATAATAGGAATAGAAGAGGGATAGGGAGAGTAGAGGGAGAGTATAGGGAGAGTATAGGGATAGAAGAGGGAGAGGAATAGAAGAGGGATAGAAGAGTTGAGGGAGAGGGATAGAAGACGGAGAGGGATAGAAGACGGAGAGGGATAGAAGACGGAGAGGGATAGAAGACGGAGAGTAGAGAGCCACAGGATATTTCAGAAGGGGACTTTCACTGGGAGAGTGAATACAGAATTGAAAAGTAGTTATCGATTAACTACCTGGTCAAGGGAAGAGACAAATCATAATTACAAGAAAGATAGTGTACTGATGCATTATGCATAGAATGTTGACAATAAAAGTGCAACAAAACAAATGAGCAGACAGAACATCACTGTTGACCCAGACATGACCCAGACAGAATACTGACATAAGCAGACGGAACACTGTTGCCAGACAGAATGTCGACCCACCCAGACAGAATCAACAGACAGAATTCTGAGATGGAATATTGCAACAGACCATCAGAATTTTTTTTTTGGAACACTTTATAATGATAGTTAGATGTCTGAAATAAGCAGACGTAAGACTGTTGCCAGACAGTTGACCCACCCAAATGTACAGAGACAGAATTCTGAGATGGAATATTGCAACAGGCCATCAGAACATTGGAAATTATCTTTGGAATGCTTGCAATAAGAAGCCTGCATTGACTGATTTAGGACCAGTTTTGCCTTTTAAATCATAATGAATAAGAGGGGTGACCCGATCCTTGATCAGCACTCGTACTCTGAGACGCTTTGTGAATACAGACCCCAAACCCCACATTTCCCCATCTCTGAATCCCACCTACCACCAGCCAGCTCGGCTCCGAATACGATCCCTCTGGACGCAGACACTCCAACACAGTGCAGGAGAGCGTCCCTCTGCAGGTTGAAGTTGATGAGTGCTGCCTCCACCCCCACCTTGGCCAGGCCTAGCCAGAGGGCCACCTGCAAGGGCCGGCTCTCCATGAAGAGGGCCACCACATCCCCCGGGGTCCAGCCCTGGGCCAGAGCCCATTGGGCCACAGCGTTAGACAGCAGGTCCAGCTGGGTGAAGGTCCACGTCTCTCCTGTGGCATCGTAGATGAGGGCGGGTTTATTTGGGTGCTGCTTAACCGTCTGGGCAAAGATGGAGGGGATATTGCTGTTGCGCCGTAGGTGGTGCCACAAGGCTATCTTGACTCGTAACAACACGTAAAGGCCACTGGAAGGAGTACAGAGAGGGAGATTAGGGAGGGAATGTTACTATTTTACCATTACCTATAGTGATGATGACTAACTAGTAAAATGTACATTTCCTGAAGAAAATGTGTGTGCCTGCTTCAGCAGTCTTAATGTGTTTTTTATGGTAGTAGAAGTTGACGCAAGCACACTACATATTCTTAAGAAATTAAAGGCACTCACTTTAGGTCTCTTTTGGCAGTACGGACTACGATGTAGAGGTACTTCCAACCACCTGTGCCCAGAAAGACCCCGAAGCCTGCTGCTAAGCTCCAGGACCAGGGGACCCCGAAGAGACGCAGCAGACCCAGCGATCCCAGACACAAAGAGGCACTCACCGCATTGCGCATCCTAGCAGTGGAGGAGAGGAGTTTCAAAGGGTTATAAGGGTGGGATAAGTGAGAGACAGGCCTACAGCATGGTGTTAAAATGTAATGGCAGAGGGGTAAGGATAGAGGGTGTACAACACGTGGCAGTGGATGACAGAGAGGTAAGAGTGCTTTTGGACCAGTCTCTTATAAAAATGACTAACTTGACTGTAAATGACTACCTAACTTGACTAATTTCAACAGTGAAATGCGAGGTAGCCTCGACCTTATAGCATGGCTTATAGGATTACATACTGTATAGTTGGTGTTAGAACCATGATTTATTTGTTGTTTTAGGCAAGCTAGTTAAAATGCACTGTGCAAAAATGTTATCATATAATGCAGCGCTGCCTACAGAGCGTAGGCCTAGTCTCTTACCTATGATCATACACGACCCGACGACGAACTATTTGAGCGATGTCCCTAACCTTTCACCTAGTAAGTTAACCGAGTATTCTACAAAACGTTCAATAGCGCTTTAGCCACTACCAGGCTTGTATACAAATTAGAATCGCCACCACACGCTGTTGAGTTCGTTGCAAGGATAACATTTATCATTTGAAATATTGCTACATTAATACGTATCTAAATGTTACAACAGTTTGACAGTTTAACTGTCACCGCACAAAATTGCTATCAGAACAACGCCTCTCATGTAACAATGCATCAAATACATAGCCTACATAGCCTAAAGAATTCCGAAACAGATTCACTAAATGATGGAATGACTAGACAGTTAATGGATACTTATCTACTTGTAGTAGCCGAAATATAAGAATCACAGTACTATGTACTCCATATTGAATGTTATTGCATTGCGACGACCACCAACAGCACCGCCCAAATAGTATCGTCCTTTCTCTGTGAACTCAGCCATTAGCTCCTCATCGAATTACCGACTCAATCCCATTGGCCGATGTTATGATGACGAAGGGGAATCCGCCTCTTGACCCGCCTGTTTCAGGTTCACTTCATCCAGTTGACCAATGATTGCAGGTGCTGCTACAAATTGAGAATATTAAATCACATTCAGACAAATACTGTGTACTGTATACAGATATCCTACTGAAACGATATATGTGTGTGATGAAAAAAATCCCTGATTTTTTTCTCTACTTTGTCATACAGAGGCACTCAGGTAGGCTATACTTTCCTTATGAGTCAAATAGTTTTGACCCCTACAGTAGCCTAATTGGTTCTACAAATGTTGAAATTAAACTTTGTGAAGGAGCACCTGTTTATTTTGAATCACAATGAAGCAATTCCATGCGGCCATTTAAAGTGAACATAAACATTACAGTCTGGTGGGTTACAACAAAGATGATCTATTATATTGACAAGACAGTCAAGTGGCCGATCTAACAATGGAAATACATGTCCTCAAAGATGGAAAGCAGGTGTGGGAGGCGAGTCAGGTGGGACCATTCTAGCCAATGAGAGGGCAGAAAAAGCGTGTGAACAACAGGCGTAACTCTGATTTAAATTACTTTTTTTCAAAGTTGCCGAAATGCCACGTGTAATAACCTAACCATTACAAAACGTATATTCGATCAAATAAGCCTCACTTAGCAAATTAGCAAATACATTTTTTTGTTGACCAAATTTGACACTCTCATTGACCATTCAAAAATTCCTCAATTCGTGGTCTTATTTTCATGGAAAGATTTTGGGCAGAGTAAACCCTCTCGCTTCGCCTCCACTTCTCTGTTTACAAGCTTTTCAACACAAATGCAGTAGTACAAATTAGAGACTGAAAAGCTTGCAGGTGTTTACAGGTCACCAAACTAAGTGAAACATCTCTAATGTGTTTATGAGTTGACTATCCCATGATTGCCAACTGCTCTTCTGCTATGAGTATATGTCCACATTCTTGTACTGTAGGCCTATGCATCGATGTGCAGCATCTCAAACCTGTTTCACTTGGTGTTTTTTAGTTCTCTCTTCACTCAGTTCATCACAGAGAGTGTATCCACAAATGGGAATATCTTTACACACATTCATGGGTCAGTGTAGTCCGATCCCCTGTCTGCGTGAGGCTGTAGTGCAGGAGCTGCTCTGTGTCAGGGTGGACCTGGAGTCTGGTTGGAGGACGCGGAAGACCCTGCGTAGCACAGCCCGTCTGAGCAGGATGTAGACCCAGGGGTCCAGGATCTGGTTCCAGGTGGCCATGCGGAGGCCCAACAGAACCAGCTTCTCTGACTGACGTACCGTGTGGCTGGAGCCTCGCCCGCCGCGACAGAACTGACCCACCAGCAGAGAGATGGAGATCTGGTGATGGTGGACAGAAAAGCCACTATGTTAGGGACATAAAAGCCACTGTGGGTCACTGAAAGGCACACTGTATATGAGGTGGGCCTGAATCCATGAGGTGAATATGTTGTAATCTACTATTCATTTTAGAAACACTTATGTGTCTGTGTTTAAACAAGCAAAAGCCTTGTCTACGATAAGCAAGCTACCAATGTTAAACCATCTACAGTATAAACAAGGTCAAATGTTGGTGGAGGCGCTAGCTACTCACTAGAAAGGGGCTCCAGCACACACAGGACACCATCGTGATCAATGTCAACTGGGCCATCATCTCTACATCCAGCGAGCGTAGGGGAGAGGAGGAGGTTCTTCCATATCGTCCTGGTGCTGCTGTAGTGTTTGTCCTGATGCCCTGGGAGCTGAGCCTGGCCTGCAGCAGAGCCAGCCCACTCAGGGTGTTACAAATCAGGGAGAGGCTGAGCGCCGTGAGCCCCAGGCCGGAGAAGGTGAGGGCCAGGCTGGCGTCAGCCGTGGAGAGCGGCCCGTGGACTGTCAGAAAGCACCAGGTACCAGGGAATTGGGTTGTGTAACTACCCACGTCCACCAGGGGGAGCCCGGCCAGCAGCAGGGCCAGGGAGGACAGCAGGAGGACAGCCAGACGCATGTGGGCCACCGTGATCAGGGCAGAGTGGAGAAGGGGCTGGGTAATGCCCATACAACGCTCCACGGCCATGGCACTGCCCAGTAATAGAGGACACAGGCCGAAGAACACCAAGCTGGCACCGAACAGTTGGCAGAACATCCCGGTAGGCTCGGTGGTGTCACACATTCCTGCAGCCACCCTGTGCCTCCGACTCTGACCCAGGTGCAGATGGAGGGCAAAGGCACCAGGGATCAAATTACCAGCCAGGTCGGTTAGCAGTAGAGCCCCCACTAACAGCAGGAACGGAGCTTTGGCCCGATGTCTGAAGCGTACATAGGACTTAGCCAGGATGCCCAGGGCGCTTAGGTTGGAGAGGCCACCCAGGGTCATGGTGAAACAGTACAATCCAAAGGAGGGAGGGTTGATGGGGGGTGGCAGTGTGGTGGCATTCAGGGTCTGGATGGATGGACAGGGGCAGGAGGAAAAGTTGAGTTCAAGGAGGTGGTGGAGGACTGAGGGAGAGGAGGGGGCAGAGACTGTAGCCATGATGTCATAGAGGAGCAAGGAGTATTCAGCTTCAATGCCATCTGCAAAGAATGAGAGATATTAAGTTGAAGACTGGTTCAAACGTTTGTAAGCAAACAGTACTTGCGTATTAGATCTATGTAATCCAGCCTGGTCTCATAGACTAGATGAAACATAGTACATTTAAATCCAGGGCACACACATTTGTATCATACGTTACGTTTGGTATGGGTACATAAGACAGATGATTACTTAAGTTGGGGTGGATGGGTGCGTGAATAACGCAAATGTCTGAATCTCATCACGGACAACTTTAGCATTTTAGCTAATTAGTAACTTTTCAACTACTTACTACTTTTTAGCTACTTTGCAACTACTTAGCATGCCCCTAACCATAGCCCCTTTAGCTAACCCTTCCCCTAACCCTAACCTTAACCCTTTAACCTAACTCCTAAACTTAACCCTACCCCTAACCCCTAACCTAGGTAACGTTAGCCATCTAGCTAGAATTCATAACATATCATACTTTTAGCAAATTCATAACATATTGTATGTTTTGCACATTTGTAACATTGTCCTTTTTGCAAATTTGTGACATAATACGAATTGTAATTCGTAACATATCATACGAAATGGGTGATGGACATCAACAAATTAATGCATACCATACGAAACTAAACATATACTAAATGGAGTGTCATGGATTTACGTGCAGAATTATTCGACATGCTCTGAGACCAGATTGTGTAATCAGTTGTAATAGGACAGGGATGAATACTGGCGTGACTTTAATAGAGACGATTTGAGAATCTGAGAGTCATACTTACAAGGCCATTGAACAGTTAAAAATAAATTATGTTGAATTGTCAAAATGAAATGTCTCTAAGGGAAATTCATTTTCTGCATGACTACAACTTAGTACTAATTTAATTTAACAAAACTCCTAGATATCTGAAGTGCACCTGTGTGATTACGAGCATTGTATGCTTCACTTTGAGGAGGCACATTGAGTGATTATAATAGTGACAGGTGGTCTGTGTAGGACTCTTGAGGATTTTAACTTTGCATTAGAACAGACCCTGATTGCACTGAAAAGTCTGTAATGAGACACTAATGGGAACTTGCCTGGCGCTTTCTTTGCCTCTGTGCCCTTTCAGGAACCATATCCAAACACTTACAGTGCCTTCGGAAAGTACTCAGACCCCTTGACTTTTTCCACAATTTGTTACGTTACAGCCTTATTCTAAAATTGATTACATTTTCCCCCCTCATCAATCTACACACATTACCCCAAAATGACAAAGCAAGAACAGGTTTTTCGAAATTTTTGCTAATTTATTATATATAAAAAACTGAAATATCATATTTACATAAGAATTCAAACCCTTTACTCAGTACTTTGTTGAAGCACCTTTGGCAGCGATTACAGCCTCAAGTCTTCTTGGGTATGACGCTACAAGCTTAGCACACATGTATTTTGGGAGTTTCTCTCGTTCTTTTCTGCAGATACTCTCAAGCTCTGTCAGGTTGGATGTGGAACATCACTGCACAGTTATTTTCAGGTCTCTCCAGAGATGTTTGATCGGGTTCAAGTCCGGGCTCTGGCTAGAGACTTGTCTCGAAGCCCCTCTCTCCCGATTGCTCAGTTTGTCCAGGTGGCCAGCTCTAGGAAGAGTCTTGGTGGTTCCAAACTTCTTCCATTTAAGAATGATAGAGGTCACTGTCTTCTTGGGGACCTTCAATGCGGCAGGCGTTTCTTGGTATGCTTCCCCAGATCTGTGACTCGACACAATCCTGTCTCGGAGCTCTACGGACAGTTCCTTCGACCTCGTGGCTTGGTTTTTGCTCTAACATGCACTGTCAACCGTGGGACCTTATATAGACAGGTGTGTGCCTTTCCAAATAATGTCCAATCAATTGAATTTACCACAGGTGGACTCCAATGAAGTTGTAGAAACATCTCATAGATGATCAATGGAAACAGGATGTAACTGAGCTCAATTTTGAGTCTCATAGTAGAGGGTCTGAATACTTATGTAAATAAGGTATTTAGGTTATTTTTGCAAAAAAAAATCAAAAAACCTGTTTTGTCATTATGGCGTATTGTGTGTAGATTGATGAGGAAAAAATATAATTTTAGGATGAGGCTGTAACTTAACAAAATGTGGAAAAAGTTGATGGGTCTAAGAGGGGTCTGAATACAGCTCTCTGGGAAGAGGTCATGATTAATGACTCATGGTGTATTCATAACAACATACAGGAACTCAAGTCCTTCTGCTCACCCGAGCTATAATTCCTTACAATCAACTGCCAGCCATTTTACCTACCAAGAGAATTCTCGTCAGTTATAGTCACAGCTGTGTACATTCCCCCTCAAGCAGACACCAAGACTGCCATCAAGGAACTTCACTGGATTATATGCAAACTGGAAACCATATATCCTGAGGCTGCATTTATTGTAGCTGGGGATATTAACAAAGCAAATTTGAGAAAAAGGCTACCTAAATTCTACCAGCATATTGATTGCACTATACGAGCATGGGCAAAATCTTTGATCACTGCTACTCTAACTTCTGCGATGCATACAAAGCCCTCCCCTGCACTCCCTTCGGCAAATCCGACCACGACGCCAATATGCTCCTACCATCTTATTGGCAGAAACTCAAACAGGATGAACTAGTGACGTGAACCATTCAACGCTGGTCCGACCAGTTGGAAGCCACGCTTCAAGATTATTTTGATCACGCGGACTGGAATACGTTCTGGTCAGCCTCAGAGAACAACATCGACCTATACGCTGACTCGGTGAGTGCATTTATAAAGAAGTGCATTGGAGATGTTGTGCCCACTGTGACTATTAAAACCTACCCTAACCAGAAGCTGAAAGCCCGATCCACCGCATTTAACCATGGAAAGAGGTCTGGGAATTTGACTGAGTATAAACAGTGTAGTTATTCCCTCCGCAAGGCAATCAAACAAGTGAAATGCCAGTACAGGGACAGCAATTCATTGGCTCAGACACGAGACGTATGTGGCAGGGTCTACATGAAATCCCGGACTACAAAAAGAAAACCAGCCACGTTTCGGACACCGACGTCACGCTTCCAGACAAACTAAACACCTTCTTTGCCCGCTTTTAGGATAATACAGTGCCACCGTCGCGGCCCACTAACAAGGACTGCACCCCCCCCTCCTTCTCCATGTTAACCCTCTCAAGGCTGTCTCTTATTCATCCCTTTACATTTGTGTGTATAATGTAGTCTTTGTGAATTTGTTAGATTACTTGTTACATATTACTGCACTGTCGGAACTAGAAGCACAAGCATTTCGCTATACTTGCATTAACATCTGCTAACCATGTGTATGTGACCGATAAAAATTTGATTTGATTTGGCCCAGACGGCATCCCTAGCCTCGTCCTCAGCGCATGCGCAGACCAGCTGGCTGGTGTGTTTACGGACATATTCAATCGCTCCCTATCCCAGTCTGTTGTCCTCACATGCTTCAAGATGGCTACCATTGTTCCTGTACCCAAGAAGGCACAGATAACTGAACTAAATGACTACCGCCCGGTAGCACTCACTTCTGTTATCATGAGGTGCTTTGAGAGACTAGTCAAGGATCATATCACCTCCACATTACCGGCCACCCTAGACCCACTTCAGTATGCATACAGCCCCAACAGGTCCACAGCCGACACAATCGCAATCACACTGCACACTGCCCTATCCCATCTGGACAAAAGGAATACCTATGTAAGAATGCTGTTCATTGACTATAGCTCAGCATTCAACACTGTAGTACCCTCCAAGCTCCTCATCAAGCTGGAGGCCCTGGGTCTCAACCCAGCCCTGTGCAATTGGGTCCTGGACTTTCTGACGGGCCGCCCCCAGGTGGTGAAGGTAGGAAACAACATCTCCACTTTGCTGACCCTCAACACTGGGGCCCCACAAGGGTGCGTGCTCAGGCCCCTCCTGTACTCCCTGTTCACCCACGACCGCATGGCCATACACACCTCCAAGTCAATCATCAAGTTAGCAGACGACACAACAGTAGTGGGCTTGATTACCAACAACGACAAGACAGCCTACAGGGAGGAGGTGAGGGCACTCGGAGTGTGGTGTCAGGAAAACAACCTCTCACTCAACGTCAACAAAACAAAGAAGATGATCATGGACTTCAGGAAACAGCAGAGGGAGCACCACACTATCCACATCGACGGGACAGCAGTGGAGACGGTGTAAAGTTTTAAGTTCCTCAGACAGTGTGGTGAAGAAGGCACAACTGCGCATCTTCAACCTCAGGAGGCTGAAGAAATTTGGCTTGTCACCCAAAACCCTGGCAAACTTTTACAGATGCACAATCAAGAGCATCCTGTCGGGCTGTATCACAGCCTGGTACGGCAACTGCACCACCCTCAACCGCAAGGCTCTCCAGAGGGTGGTGCGGTCTGCACAACGCATCACCAGGGGCAAACTATCTGCCCTCCATGACACCTACACCACCCGATGTCACAGGAAGGCCAAAAGATCATCATGGACATCAACCACCCGAGCCACTGCCTGTTCACACCGCTATCATCCAGAAAGCGAGGTCAGTACAGGTGCATCAAAGCTGGGACCGAGAGACTGAAAAACAACTTCTATCTCAAGGCCATCAGACTGCTAAACAGCAATCACTAACTCAGAGAGGCTGCTGCCTACATTGAGACTCAATCTCTGGCCACTTTAATAAATGGATCACTAGTCACTTTTTATAATGCCACTAAATAATGCCACTTTAATAATGTTTACATATCTTACATTACTCATATCACATGTATATACTGTATTTTATACCATCTTTTGCACCTTGCCTATGCCTCTCGGCCATTGCTCATCCATATACTTACATGTACATATTCTCATTCACCCCTTTTAGATTTGTGTGTATTAGGTAGTTGTTGGGGAATTGTTAGATTACTTGTTAGATATTACTGCACTGTCGGAACTAGAAGCACAAGCATTTCGCTACACTCGCATTAACATTTGTTAACCATGTGTATG
This sequence comes from Salvelinus namaycush, assembly GCF_016432855.1. NCBI lineage: Eukaryota > Metazoa > Chordata > Actinopteri > Salmoniformes > Salmonidae > Salvelinus > Salvelinus namaycush. The sequence goes on along the minus strand of NC_052347.1, from coordinate 20,091,318 downwards.
TGACAAATAAAATTTGATCTGATTTGAATGCACTATGTATGCATGGTTACACACACCAGACATGCACGCACACACATCGAACCCGATAACTTCAAGCCTTCCCTCAAATCTCTGCCTTAGTGTCACTCTGCACTCTCCAGGCATACATATCCCTTTTCCAAGGTCCTCTAAGAGCACAGCTTCTGTATTTGTCGTGACAGAAATGACACATAACAAGACCCATGGGGCACCCTGGGAGCAGATAGCCGTGCGAATGGGTGATGATTACTCATCATCACAGAACTGAGTACTAGTTACGTGGTTTGGCTAATAAAAAAGAAAGACAGAAAGTCGCACACTCTAAATACTGTATGCTCCCAACAATTGAATGGGTAAACCTAATAACCAAGGATGATAGTGATTTTAGTGACAGCTGTTTTTGCTGAATTGTTACAGGCCAACAGACTGGATTGTGGAGGTTGTTTTCAGTCCTTGCTTTGTGTATGCTTAGACCTTGAGTAATGTTAGTCTTTTCCTGCACATCCTAGTCTCTTGCAGGGAGCATCGGGCCACATTAATTAATTGATAGACAAGTTAGAGAGATTGTTTCCGTTCCATTTATTGTAAATATGGACAACCAAATGCTTTACGAGTAACTTTGATGCCACCTCTATACATCAAAATAACAAAAATATATCTCTTTAAAAGAAAGTTGTTTTTTACGGTCACAATCCTGCAATGACGACCATTCAATGTATGGTAAAGAAGTAAGACAGAAGGTTCTCTCTCCAAATACATTTATATTTTTTATTTTATTTAACCTTTATTTAACTAGGCAAGTCATTTAAGAACAAATTCTTACTTACAGTGATGGCCTAGGAACAGTGGGTTAACTGCCTTGTTCAGGGGCAGAACGACAGATTTTTACCTTGTCAGCTCGGGGATTCGATCCAGCAACCTTTAGGTTACTGGCCCAACGCTAGAAATGACATCCAAATATGACTAAAAGTAAGTTAATGTTCTCCATACATAGAAAACATACAAAATAGTTTATTATTTAAAAAATATATGCTTTTGGTGGAAAAATACAAAAATGTGGATCGTTCAAGTGAATCAATTTGGCTATTTCAGACAATATATGACTTAATTTCAAATGTGTATACATGACATAATATTTTCCATCACGTGTACATGCTTGTGATCCATTTTGATGTCATTTTAATATTATTTCACAATTGTGTTAATACACATACCATTGAAGCCCAATGTTGTATTTTTGCAATGTTTCCAGAAAATTGTTCTACAAACTTGAAATTTTAAAAAATACTTATTTTCATAGAGGCCTATTAAAACTATTTCTGAAGGGCAATAATTTGCATATATCATTTTTAATTTGGATATATGCTTAGGTCTCAATTGGTTAAAGAAAGAGAGTGAAAAACAGATTGCTTAGAGGGTACTTCTGAGCAGCTCAGAACAGAAAATTGATGCAGGGTTATTGCTCTGTGCCCGTAGTCCACACTTGAATGAGAAGATTACTGATCTCATCACTGAACATGGCCAGCACTCAAGTCTTCATTCATTTCCTCTTCAGTCTGCTAGTATAGCTGCCCAATCCACATCAGCCATGCGCGCCTGACAGAGGATAATGATGTTTCACACTCATGAGACAGCTCTTTTCAAACAGCAAATTACAAATTACATCCTTCCTTTCCTTCCTTCCTTCTGCTGGGGTAAAATTACACCTGGCACAAAACAGCAAAATGACATCTCCAGGTGGGCCATGGGAATAATCAGTAGCTTTGTAAACTTGCTGGATAGCTTTTTTTTCACTGTACTCCTTTATCCCTCTTTCTTTCTTTCTGCTGCAGTTTTTTGCACCCTCTCTGTCACTCCCCTCCCCTTCCTTTAGAGGCTTCCTTGCCAATGAAGGTATATCCACAGAGGAACCAAGGCGAATATAAAGCTGCACATTTCAACTTGAGAGAGTAAGTAAAACTGACAAAGAACCTCCCTGATTATAAGACCACAGGCTTCATGTTAGTAGAGACAGGGCAGTGACAATGACCTAAGACGAGCCATTAGTCGTCATGTGATCTGAAGTGAATACATTGCGTTTCCCCTTGATTCTCCTTACTGCGTTGTGCTCCTGTTTGAATCACAGAACACAAGTGCTCCCTATCAAACCTAACTGCAGATGCAACCATGCTATAACAACTGCAAACACATCTCCTCCCCTCACAAACTTGAGAAGAGCTATAGTAGCTAAAATACATATGAAACAGATGGGGGTTCAAATATTATTTAGGGTATTTCACTTACTTTCAAAGACATTTTGAAGTAACTATTTTGATAGTTTTTCTTTGAAAATAGAAGTAGTTGAATATTGGAATGTATTTAGAAATACATTATTTAATTAACATTTAATTACAAAAATCCACATAAATCCTTAAATTTAAGGTAGAGATATCTGTTATTTTGCATATCTCAATCCAACACATCTGCCTATGTTGTCCTTCCGCATCTGCAGTGGAAAGTGGCAGAGCTACAGTGATGTTTGTCAGACCAGGAGACATCCCTAAAAGGGGTCTTCTCACGAAACCGTCTGTAGCTTCTGAACCATTTGGGCTACAAACTAATATGACACCACTGTGGAAAGGGGACTCTTCTGAAGGTAACCCAAATAAATTCATGGAAGTATGGAGGTAGTTTTGTGCCAACAAAAATAAGGGGTTAAATATGTGTCCAAAAAATTAGATATCTCCTAGATATAGGACAGACACTTCAAAACCGTATTTCTTATGATTTATTTTTTTACTCTCTTTTCTTTCATTTTTGAATGTGTTATTCAATGCGTTTCTATGAGCTATAGTAGTAAAGGCCAAATTCAATATTTTATCAAATCATTTTTTATATATATTTTATATACACTTTCTACAATTCTAGATCAAATAGCTAAATGATCCATAGTATGACCATCTTAAAACAATTCCATATGTTAGCTTAGTAACCCCCCCCCCCCCCCCCCCCCCATTTTGATTGATGAGATGACATAGTCAATTAGAACCTAATTGTGGCATAGCGAATTAAAATAATTGAACCAATGTAAGTAATTGAACCAATGTTTTGAATATTTTATTAAGCAATTGCATACCTAGTGCCAACATGATTATTCCTGAGTTAATCACACTTACCTTACACAATCAATCGGGAATGGTTCTTCATATGAATGTCACTTTGTGGAATGATACAGAATGCAGGATTGATGGATGAGGTGTGAAGGTCTTACCCATCCGATACCCAAATCAGCCTGTCTTGTCTGCAGCTGTGGCAGCATGAGTCTGTCAAACTCAATTCTGCAGGCAGAGGAGCACCGTCTCTTCTCTCATTACCATAGTCCAGTCACTGAGAAACTCATTGTGACACTCGTTTCCTCTCTTTCTCTCTGAGTCTATATCTCCTCTCTCTCTCTCCACTCTCTCTCCCCCTTCCCACCCCCCTCTCTGACTCTTCTGTCGCGTTTATCTGATCTTCGCCCGCAGGACCTGCATAATCTTCTCTCTTAGCCCCTCTCTGGGTGTCTGAGCCCTCCTACTGTCCATCTATTTAGAATTCTCACATATTTTCTCATGTTTTATCTTTATCACAGACATCATCACCAGGCTGTTCTGCCTAATAAAGTCTCTGGTCTGTCTGTGATAACGATTATAAGTAACAGTTGGGCTGCAGGGGGTCAGATGTGTGGCTGTGTGGTCCTGTCACCTTTTTGCCTCCACTAATAATTCTAATTGGTTTCAGTATAAAAAGGCTGTCAAGTAACATATTAGATACATTTTTCATTCCAGTCTCTTATTAGCTGCTCAGGCAATTTTCTAAGATACAATATCATTTAGGGAAGAATACAGATTTGTTTTAATGGTAATATTTTTGTTGTTTCACAGCTTTGTGAGGAGAAAAGTTCAAAGATAAAATAGCTTCTTCATGGAACTTAGAAAATTTGATTGGTAGATATTAGATCATTGGTAGACAATTACATTTGAAAAGGAACTGTAGAGCACCCATAATTAAACGTTTTCATAAAGTATAAAGTATCAGATAAAACAATTTGCAAACATTCAAAACCACCTTCAGACCATTTACTAGACAGAACAGATTTATTTGTATTTATTTTTTCCACATAAAATCTTTAAATGTTTTGTTAATTTCTTTACAGGTCTGGTAGGTAACACAAAGATAAGGCAAGGTAAACAAAACGGGACAGTCCCTCTACATTCCAGATGAATCTCTTGGTGATAAAGCCATTTCATTTCTTGTTGTTTTCTGTCCCTGAGTAGCAGTCTAACCTCAGAGGAACGTGATGCTGTCTCCTCCTGCATGCACTTCAATTGGCTGTGCCTGAGAGGATTTTGGGTGAGACGCAGCGGTTCCATATTCTCCATCAGTCTCCAAGGCACCTGTGGGGAATCCTGAGAAAGAACAACAAAACAAAACCAGGTAGCATAGCAACAAAAGACAGAGCAGCAGAGAGAGCCACTCGCTTCAGTCAACTCCTGACTGGGGTTCTCATTTGAGCTTACATTTAATTATCCTACCTCCTTCCGTGAAGTTTAGAAATAAGCAGTCACCTTGAATGTTCAACCTTAAAGGAGAAATCTGGAGCAAGCTGTAAATGAACAAACCACTTTGTTAATGTTTTAAAACCTCTTAAGGATCCAACTTTATTTTAAAATTTTCGCCTAAAATGACATACCCAAATCTAACTGCCTGTAGCTCAGGACCTGAAACAAGTATATGCATATTCTTGATACCATTTGAAAAGAAACACTTTGAAGTTTGTGGAAATGTGAAATGAATGTAGGAGAATATTACACATTAGATCTGGTTAGAGATTATACAAAGGAAAAAAACAATGCATTTTTTTGTATTTCTTTTGTACCATCATCTTTGAAATGCAAGAGAAAGGCCATAATGTATTATTCCAGCCCAGGCCCAATTTAGATTTTGTCCACTAGATAACAACAGTGTACGTGCAAAGTTTTAGATTGATACAATGAACCATTGCATATCTGTTCAAAATGTTCTATCAAGACAACCCAAATGTGCCTAATCGGTTTATTAATACATTTTCAAGTTTATAACTGTCCACTCTCCTCAAACAATGGTATTGGTATTCTTGGTATTCTTTCACTGTAATAGCTACTGTAAATTGGACAGTGCAGTTAGATTAACAAGAATTAAAGCTTTCTCCCCATATCAGACATATCTATGTCCTGGTAAATGTTCATGTTACTTACAACATCATGCTATTCATATTAGTCTACATTAGATTAACCGTCCCGTGGGGGTGTGGGGGACACACACACACACACCAATCCTGTAGAGGTTAACTAAGGATTGCCCTGCGGTTTGGGCTATATAAATCAAATAGGTGTATCCAATTTCTGCTGGCTTCATGACTGGCTTAAAAAGCAACCCATCTATTTTCTACACACTGACGCTTTTTTAATGGAAATGTGATTCTATCTTGTTGGTGCCCTGTGGTTGTGGTTGCTGGCGCTGCTGAAATCCTTGATGCAAGGAGTCACTTGCCCAAATCTCTGGCAGTATTCATCCAGAAACTTGTAGTGTATAAGAGACATCCATTCCATTCAGTCCTGCCCTTGAGCTGTTCACCCACAATACAGCACAATGACTTTTTGAAAAGGTCTGTCCCACTGGGCACCAACTGGTTGAATCAACGTTGTTTCACTGTCATTTGTCAACGTATTGTGTCAATCAAACAAGACATAACAGTCACATGATTTGCACAGCAAAAAAACATGAGCAAGTAGGGAGGGATTGAAACAGCAGTTCAAGATACAACAATTGAAAGATAATATTACTACCTAACAAAGGTCTTTGATGGTGGAGATGCACTAAAGCTTATGTAGCTGAGCTATGCAGCTTAGCTGTGGACTTCTCTAGAATAAGAATGTCAAAAAATTATACTTTCCAGGAACATTGAAAATAAGTATTTGGATCAAACCACTTTTTTTGAATTGCATTTTTGGCAGCAGTTATGGCACACATGAACAATTTCATCGAATCCAATAGAATGTCAAAATGATTTCCTAGTAAAACAGACCGGGCAACATATATACATTTACTTCTATCAAGGTTTGATGAAGGTATTTAATGTATGTCCAGAGGTCAGAGACCACTGAGCATTCCCAAAAACACATGTACAGTATCTCAGTTTTCAAACCCTTCTTTTTTTCCACATTTAGTTGTGTTAGAGCTTGAATTAAAAATATATATTTTTTTCACTGGCCTACACATAGTATCCCATATTGTCAAAGTGGAATTATGTTTTCAATTTTTTTAAACAAATGAATTAAAAATGAAAAGCTGAAAAGTATTGAGTCAATACGTAGTCAACCCCTTTGTTATGGCACGCTTAAATACATTCAGGAGTAAAAATGTGCTTAACAAGTAACATAATAAGTTGCATGGATTCACTCTGTGTGCTTTAATAGTGTTAAACATGATTTTTTGAATGACTACCTCATCTCTGTACCCCACACATACAATTATCTGTAAGGTCCCTCAGTCGAGCAGTGCATTTCAAACACATATTCAACCACAAAGACCAGGGAAGTTTTCCAATGCCTCGCAAAGAAGGGACTTATTGTTCATGGGTTAAAAAAAAGCAGACATTAAATATCCCTTTCAGCATGGTGATGTTATTAATTACACTTTGGATGGTGTATTAATACACCCAGTCACTACAAAGATACAGGCGTCCTTCCAAACTCAGTTGCCAGACAGGAGGGAAACCGCTCAGGGATTTCACCATGAGGCTGATGGTGACTTTAGAACAGTTACAGAATTTAACGGCTGTGATAGAAAACTGAGGATGGATCAACAACATTGTAGTTACTCCGCAATATTAACCTAACTGACAGAGTGAAAAGAAAAAAGCCTGTACAGAATAAAAAATTATCCAAAACATGAATCCTGTTTGTAACATGGCACTAAAGTAATACAGCAAAACATTTGGCAAAGCAATTCACTTTTTGTCCTGAATACAAATTGTTATGTTTGGGGCAAATCCAATAAAATATCTTTTCAAACATAGTGGTGGCTGCATCATGTTATGGGAATGCTTGTAATTGTTAAGGACTGGGGAGTGTTTCAGGATAAAAAAGAAATGGAATAGAGCTAAGCACAGGGAAAATCCTAGAGGAAAACCTGGTTCATTCTGCTTTCCACCAGACACTGGGAGATGAATTCACCTTTCAGCAGGACAATAACTTAAAAGACAAGGCCAAATCTACACTGGAGATCCTTACCAAGAAGACAGTGAATGTTCCTGTGTGGCCGAGTTACAGTTTTGACCTAAATATACTTGAAAATCTATGGCAAGACCTGAAAATGGTTGTCTAGCAATGATCAACAAAAAATTTGACAGAGCTTGAAAAATATTTAAAATAATAATTGGCAAATATTGCACAGTCCAAGCGTGGAAAGCGCTTAGAGTTACCCTGAAAGACTCACAGCTGTAATCACTGCCAAATGTGCTTCTACAAATTATTGAATCAGGGGTGTGAATACTTATGTAAATTACATATTTCTGTATTTCATTTTCAATACATTTGCAAAAATGTCTAAAAACACATTTTCACTTTGTCATTATGGGGTATTGTGTGTAGATGGGTGAGAAAAAAATCAATGTAATCCATTTTAAATTCAGACTGTAACACAACTAAATCTGGAATAAGTCAAGGAGTATGAATACTGAATCAAGAGTGCAACCGTTGAAGATATTATCATCCAAGTTTTATTCAGAAGTGACAATATGGTGTATATCACATTCCAGTTCACCTGTTCTCCAAATTATAGGAGCTAACTGTTCCAGATGGAAGTAACCGCAGGGGCACATGTTTCGGTCTAGTTAATTTTGAAGGAGAGAGTGGAGACCAGGCCAACAGATTTGGGAGTATTCCAAAGAGTCTCATCCAGGGGATGTGTGGCGATAAGGGAATCCCAGCTACTCCGTAGTCTTTTAGAGCAGAGTGTAGCTTAAGGTTAAAACAAGAAGTCCCTGGGAGATAATATCATTCTTTGAGGTCTTGAAAAGTTTGAAGACCTGAATTGTCAAAGAAATTATTTCTACTAGACCATTGACGAAAAAACAAGGGGTTTGAGCCTGATAAGATTAGGCTATTATTCCTGTGAAAAGGGAATGAGATCATGAGATGTCTATTGGCCTGTCTCCACATCCACTTCATTTAGCAATTATTGGACCCATTTGGAGACATAGAATAAGTCTTATAGTCTAATGAGTTTTATTAAAGCCTCTTCGATGGGATGCCTTGTGGCTTCATTAGTAGGATCTAGAAAAGAAAAGTAAAGTAATATAATTGAAAGTTAGTTAAAACCATTCATTTAAACGGGTGTGTCTTGAGGATAGAAATTTAAACTACAAGATTATGTCATCATGGTACCGAGTTTTCTACATAGACAATCTGTAGAAAAAGGCCATCCTGCTCTCTCCTCTCTACTTCTAACTAACTTCCCCTCACAGTCCCTTCAATTTCCCTTCAGTCTCTTTAGTTTGGCTGTTCAGCCTAATTATTCCTCACTTATCAAAGCCCTGCCATTCCCAACCAATCAGAGCACTTGGAAATGCGCATCTGGACACTGCACCCGCCCACTCGGGTCAGAGTGTTGTCGTCATCCAAAAAGGGGGGGGGGGGGGGGGTATATAATATGTACATGTAGGTAGAGTTATTAAAGTGACTATGCATAGATAATAACAGAGTAGCAGCAGTGTAGAAGGGGGGGGGGGGGGGCAATGCAAATAGTCTGGGTAGCCGTTTGATTAGATGTTCAGAAGTCTTATGGCTTGGGGGTAGAAGCTGTTTAGAAGCCTCTTGGACCAAGGCTTGACGGTCCAGTACCACTTACCTTAGGTTAGCAGAGAGAACAGTCTATGACTAGGGTGGCTGGAGTCTATGACAATTTTTAGGGCCTTCCTCTGACACCGTCCTGGATGGCAGGAAGCTTGGCCCTGGTGATGTACTGGGCCGTACGCATTACCCTCTAGTGCCTTGCGGTCGGAGGCCGAGCAGTTGCCATACCAGGCAGTGATGCAACCCGTCAGGATGCTCTCGATGGTGCAGCTGTAGAACCTTTTGAGGATCTGAGGACCCATGCCCTCTTCACGACTCTCTTGTTGTGCTTGGACCATGTTAGTTTGTTGTTGATGTGGACGCCAAGGAACTCTCAACCTGCTCCACTACAGCCCAGTCGATGAGAATGGAGGCGTGCTCGGTCCTCCTTTTCCTGAAGTCCACAATCATCTCCTTTGTCTTGATCACGTTGAAGGAGAGGTTGTTGTCCTTGCACCACACGGCCAGGTCTCTGACCTCCTCTCTATAAGCTGTCTTGTCACTGGGCAGCTCTCGGCTGTGCTTCCCTTTGTAGTCTGTAATAGTTTGCAAGCCCTGCCACATCCGGCGAGCGTCGGAGCAGGTATAGTACGATTTAATCTTAGTCCTGTATTGAAGCTTTAACTGTTTGATGGTTTGTCGGAGGGCATAGAGGGATTTCTTATAAGCTTCCGGGTTAGAGTCCCGCTCCTTGAAAGCGGCAGCTCTACCCTTTAGCTCAGTGCGGATGTTGCCTGTAATCCATGGCTTCTGTTTGGGGTATGACCCCATGTTGTAAGTGTAATGCCATTTCCCATTTATTCATGTACATGTGTATATTACATAGTTATAACACTTAACTAATACTGTTTACATGTGTGCATATATTTCCCTTATAGAACCACAACAGTAAGATTTGAAGTAATTTGGATTACCACACATAAAGAACTTTGAGGGTATCAGCTGTGTCTGTGTGATTGTGTTGATTACCAAGTGTTCAGTATGGGCCTCAACATCATGTTCTGACCGGACAGCACTATAGTGGGCAAAACCAAACCAATCAGTTATAAGTACATAGCGGGTAAGGGCATTCACAGCCAACCGCTCAGACGGGTGAGGAAATACCAGCCAACTGTTTTTACTCAATCTTTGTATAAAATATGTTGAATTTCTACTTTTGAAACAACGTCAGATCTTCAATGTTATATCCACTATCAGAAAAAATAGTCTGGAAAGCACCACCTACTGGACATTTCTACAACTATCCCTTTGGTCTCCTTTCCAGAGTTTTAACAGAGCCCTGCTTAGATTTTATATTTGTCACTGACTACCACCAATGTGCTATCATGAAAATGATTATTGAGAGATCTCTTAATAACTAAATAGATTCACTGTTGCTATCAAAGTCATTCCAAAGGGTAGGTTTAACAGAGCAAATGAAATGTAACCATACTTCATAAAGCATAATGATCAATGATTCTATTTAGGCCTATAGCATTTGTGAAGTCATCAACAACTATTGTTTGAATTCAAACCAGGGTTCAACTAAAACTATACAATACAAATAGGCATAAGGTTTCAAGCATTGGTTGATTTCAAATTTAATCTACGAGTTAATAATAAACATGTTGGATTCATGTCTTCATCTCAACCTGTAATATTCGTCGTCTGAAGATGAGGAATCATCGGACCAAAGTGCAGCGTGGTAAGTGTTCATGTTAATTTATTAAAACAGAACACTAAAACAAAGTAACAAAGAGAATGAAACAAAACGAAACAGTTCTGTCTGGTACAGACACAGACAGAAAACAACTACCCACAAAACACAGGTGGGAAAAGGCTACCTAAGTATGGCTCTCAATCAGAGACAACGATAGACAGCTGCCTCTGATTAAGAACCACACCCGGCCAAACACACAGAAATAGAAAACATAGAACACAAAACATAGAATGCCCACCCCAACTCACGCCCTGACCAAACCAAAATATAGACATAAAAAAGGAACTAAGGTCAGGGCGTGACACAACCAAAAATCTAAGGTACCCCTTTCCTGCAGCCAAATGACCAAATCACCCTCTAGTGGCCTCATGGGTGGAATGTTATTGATATTTTAATCAACATAAACCATTTTTAAAGTCCGAAAATCCGGAGTTTCTTTGTCGAACTGTTTTGTTATATTTCAGTCTTCTGTGATGTACAGTTGAAGTCGGAAGTTTACATACACTTAGGTTGGAGTCATTAAAACTCGTTTTTCACTTATAATTCACTGTATCACAATTCCAGTGGGCCAGAAGTTTACATACACTAAGTTGACTGTGCCTATAAACAGCTTGGGAAATTCCAGAAAATGATGTCATGGCTTTAGAAGCTTCTGATTGGCTAATTGACAGTCGTTTTAGTCAATTGGAGGTGTACCTGTGGATGTATTTCAAGGCCTACCTTCAAACTCAGTGCCTCTTTGCTTGACGTCGTGGAAAAATCAAAAGAAATCAGCCAAGACCCCCGAAAAAAATTGTAGACCTCCACAAGTCTGGTTCATCCTTGGGAGCAATTTCCAAACGCCTGAAGGTACCACGTTCATCTGTACAAAGAATAGTACGCAAGTATAAACACCATGGGACCACGCAGCCGTCATACTGCTCAGGAAGGAAACGCGTTCTGTCTCCTAGAGATGAACGTACTTTGGTGTGAAAAATACCAATCAATCCCAGAACAACAGCAAAGGACCTTGTGAAGATGCTGGAGAAAACAGGTACAAAAGTATCTATATCCACAGTAAAACGAGTCCTATATCGACATAACCTGAAAGGCCGCTCAGCAAGGAAGAAGCCACTGCTCCAAAACCGCCATAAAAAAGCCAGACTACCGTTTGCAACTTTACATGGGGACAAACATTGTACTTTTTGGAGAAATATCCTCTGGTCTGATGAAACAAAAATTGAACTGTTTGGCCATAATGACCATCGTTATGTTTGGAGGAAAAAGGAGGAGGCTTGCAAGCTGAAGATCACCATCCAAACCGTGAAGAACGGTGGTGGCAGCATCATGATGTGGGGGTGCTTTGCTGCAGGAGGGACTGGTGCACTTCACAAAATAGATGGCATCATGAGGTAGGAAAATTATGTGAATATATTGAAGCAACATCTCAAGACATCAGTCAGGAAGTTAAAGCTTGGTGGCAAATGGGTCTTCCAAATGGACAATGACCCCAAGCATACTTCGAAAGTTTTGGCCAAATGGCTTAAGGACAACAAAGTCAAGGTATTGGAGTGGCCATCACAAAGCCCTGACCCCAATCCCATAGAAAATTTGTGGGCAGAACTGAAAAAGCGTGAGATACACCAGCTCTGTCAGGAGGAATGGGCCGAAATTAACCCAATTTATTGTGGGAAGCTTGTGGAAGGCTACCTGAAACATTTGACCCAAGTTAAACAATTTAATGGCAATCTACCAAATACTAACTGAGTGTATGTAAACTTCTGACCCACTGGGAATGTGATGTAAGAAATAAAAGCTGAAATAAATCAGTGATAACAGTGATAACACGTTGTTTTATAAATAGAAAATATCTGACATTGTATTCCAATTTGAACTTTGTTGTTATTTAAATGGTTGAAACCACATTTATAACAGATTTTGATGACAACTACACCAAAAATCAAACACTGTTTTTCAATTGTAATTTTGTTGTGCTTTTAGATGGTTTTTAGATGGTTAATAACACATTGGGAATTCCACACACTTCTGGCTGTCTTTTTGAGTGGGTGAATAAAGGTTGAAATCTCATGGATCAACGTTTCAACCAAATATTACACACATTTCCACGTTGAAATTATGAAGGTATGCCCAGTGGGGTGATTGTGTTCCATCTGAGCAGATGAAGAAAATTAACAGCAGAGAGAGGGAAGTAAGTGCTTCTGTATTCCTATCCATCTTCTGCTCTGTATGGGACCCCTGGCCAGGTGAATAGCACTAACACAAAGGGCAGTTGGAGTTGGAGAGAGGGATAGAGGAGGATTGGAGAGAAGGGTAAATACAGGGAGAGGAGAAGAGAGAAAGTTGGGGTTGCAGGCTGTGATAGTGACCTTCATTCAATGATTTATATATACACTCTAGATGACTGGCAGGGGGCGCTGTTTTGAGCCTACAAGCCTCCATCTTGGCACTCCCCCACCATTGTTACAAATATTTTGTAAGCTAAAGAAATGCATTTATTTATGTCTAAAAAATGTATTTATTTATGTCTTGTTTTTGCCATGTTTATTATATTAATGCATAATTTTAAATTATATTTTGTGAGCTAAACATAAACATTTAAAATTGTAAAATATGTTAATGCATTTTCCTTAAAGTATCCTTTTTAGAAAGTACTGTACTTACTGTCCCCACTACAACAACACAAATACTTAAAATATTTTCCTGCAGTCAATGACCAAAAGCGCCCTCTAGTGGCCTTGTGGGTGGAAAGTTATTAATATTTTTCATGATTTAATAATGAATAAACATTATTTTTTTAAATCCCGCCTGAAAATCTGGTGTTTCTATGTCATTGTTTTAACATTTTGGCTACGAATAAATCAACTTCTAAATTTGCAAATATTCTGCGCAGAACATATGCACGCACATTCAGTTTCTACAGCCTTTGACCTTTACAACAATGTACAACATGTTCTATTCGGTTGAAGTATTACGACATAACAGACATAGCATGTATGCGTATCCCTCCCTATGCAGTGATTTAGCATGTGCCCCTCACACAACACAGTATTGCACAAAGCTTGTACGCTATGCTTTTGTATCTATCTGGTAAACAATTGGATAGGTCTTTGTCATTCAACAGCGTCATATTCTGTCTATCCTTATAGTATTTCAGTCACATATACATGGCCTGTACTGCCCATCCCCCACCAACATGATTTGACCCTGACAGTTGCTGTTCAGCATGGAGGCTTGTTTTGGTGGAAGACGCATTCAAACAAGGGATGGCCTTATTCTGCTGGGTAGACACTTGTAAGTAGCAACATTGGATATGTTTATTGATTATTGGTGTTATTGGTGTTATTGTTATAGCTAGAATGTGTAGTTATTGCTATAAATGTTAGTTACATAGTGCATTCAGGATTCATAGAACGCCATTGTAGCCGGTAACATAAGACACATTATAATGCGAACACAAAGTTCAGATTGAAATATATTACAGATTGAAATATATTATATAACAAAATGCGTCTGACATGTAAATTAGGAATTCTGTCAGCTCTGTTTATGACATTTATTTTGGTCACAGAAAATGTGTAACTTTATCGCCGGAGAAAATTGAACTAGAGATGCTAGTCTGCCAAGAGACTCAACTAGCAATTCCATCACTTCCTGTAAATTGCGCTTGCGCAATGAAGATTCAGGCAGAAGTCACTGGAAGTAATCTTATTTTGAGTAAAAGTTGAGTATCATGTTTTTCTATTTAGTCTAGCTCGCACAAGTCGGAGAATCTTCTATCGACTACTTTCCATTCCCTGTCCACTGTCATAAAAAACAAAAAACATGTTTATTTCGGCCTGTTCAATGTGAATTGTTCAATAGCATAAGCAGTTTGAAGCATATTTTATTGGAAACAAGTTGCTGTGATAATGTTAGGCCTATCTGTCTTAGGGCTGGTTAAGGCTACCACACATTTAGGGGCTTTATCTTCCGCTGGTCCTGGGGCCCTTGTTAAGGTCAACGGCATCATGAACTCTACAAGTACCAGGACATTTAAGTCAATAACCTAGTTGCCTCTGCCAGCAGGCTGAAACTTGGCAGCAAGTTGATCTTCCAGCAAGACGATGACCCCAAGCACACATCAACATCTACAAAGAAATGGTTAATTGGCCACAAAATCAACATTTTGCAATGGCCATCTCAGTCTCCGGACTTGAACCACAATGAACACCTGTGTTTTGAATTGAAGAGGGCAGTCCATAAGTGCAGACCGAAGGACATCAAGGATCTGGAAAGATTCTGTATGGAAGAATGGTCTAAGATCCCTCCCAATGTGTTCTCCAATCTCATAAAACATTATAGAAAAAGGCTAAGTGTCAATATCCTCGCAAGGGGATTTAAAAAAATGTATTTCACCTTTATTTAACCAGGTAGGCCAGTTGAGAACCAGTTCTCATTTACAACTGTGGCCTGGCCAAGATAAAGCAAAGCAGTGTGACACAAACAACAAAGAGTTACACATAGGATAAACAAACATACAGTCAATAACACAATAGAAAAATCAATATACAGTGTGTGCAAATGTAGTAAGATTAGGGAGGTAAGGCAATATATAGGCCGTAGTGGCGAAATAATTACAATTTAGCATTAACACTGGAGTGATAGATGTGCAGATGATGATGTGCAAGTGGAGACACTGGGGTGCAAAGGAGCAAAAATAAATAACAATATGGGGATGAGGTAGTTGGGTTGGCTATTTACAGATGGGCTGTGTGCAGGTGCAATGATCGGTAAGCTGCTCTGACAGCTGGTGCATAACGTTAGTGAGGGAGAAATAAGACTCCAGCTTCAGTGATTTTTGCAATTTGTTCCAGTCATTGGAAGCAGAGAACTGGAAGGAAAGGTGGCGAAAGGAGGAGTTGGCTTTGGGGATGACCAGTGAAATATACCTGCTGGAGCGTGTGCTACGGGCGGTGCTGCTATGGTGACCAGTGAGCTGAGATAAGGCGGGGCTTTACCTAGCAAAGACTTATAGATGACCTGGAGCCAGTGGGTTTGGCGACGAATATGAAGTGAGGGCCAGCCAACGAGAGCATACAGGTCGCAGTTGTGGGTAGTATATGGGGCTTTGGTGACAAAACAGATGGCACTGTGATAGACTACATCCAATTTGCTGAGTAGAGTGTTGGAGGCTATTTTGTAAATGACATCGCCTAAGTCAAGGATCGGTAGGATAGTCAATTTTACGAGGGTATGTTTGGCAGTATGAGTGAAAGATGCTTTGTTGCAAAATAGGAAGCCCATTCTAGATTTAATTAGTCTAGAGGTTTGTTAACACAGTGTCCAAAGAAGGGCCAGAAGTATACAGAATGGTGTTGTCTGCGTAGAGGTGGATCAGAGAATCACCAGAAGCAAGAGCGACATCATTGATATATACAGAGAAAAGAGTCGGCCCAAGAATTGAACCCTGTGGCACCCCCATAGAGACTGCCAGAGGTCCGGACAACAGACCCTCCGATTTGACACACTGAACTCTAGTAGTTGGTGAACCAGGCGAGGCAGTCATTTGAGAAACCAAGGCTGTTGAGTCTGCCGATAAGAATGCAGTGATTGACAGAGTCAAAAGCCTTGGCCAGGTTGATGAAGACGGCTGCACAGTATTGTCTTTTATTGATGATATTGTTTAGGACCTTGAGTGTGGCTGAAGGGGAACCTATGACCCGCTCGGAAACCAGATTGCATAGCGGAGAAGGTACGGTGGGATTCGAAATGGTCGGTGATCTGTTTGTTAACTTGGCTTTCGAAGACTTTAGAAAGGCAGGGTAGAATAGATATAGGTCTGTAACAGTTTGGGTCTAGAGTGTCTCCCCCTTTGAAGAGGGGGATGACTGTGGCAGCTTTCCAATCTTTAGGGATCTCAGACGATGCGAAAGAGAGGTTGAACAGGCTAGTAATAGGGGTTGCAGCAATTGCGGCGGATACTTTTAGAAAGAGAGGGTCCAGATTGTCTAGCCCAGCTGATTTGTAGGTGTACAGATTTTGCAGCTCTTTCAGAACATCAGCTATCTGGATTTGGGTGAAGGAGAAATGGGGGAGGCTTTTGCAAGTTGCTGTGGGGGGTGCAGAGCTGTTGACTGGGGTAGGGTTAGCCAGGTGGAAAGCAAGGCCAGCCTTGGAAAAATGCTTATTGAAATTCTCGATTATCGTGGATTTATTGGTGGTGAGAGTGTTACCTAGCCTCAGTGCAGTGGACAGCTGGGAGGAAGTGCTCTTATTCTCCATGGACTTTACAGTATCCCAGAACTTTTTGGAGTTTGTGCTACAGAATGCAAATTTCTGTTTAAAAAAGCTAGCCTTTGCTTTCCTAACTGCATGTGTATATTGGTTCCTAACTTCCCTGAAAAGTTGCATATCACAGGGGCTATTTGATGCTAATGCAGTACACCACAGGATGTTTTTGTGCTGGTTAAGGGCAGTCAAGTCTGGAGTGAACCAAGGGCTATATCTGTTCTTAGTTACATTTTTTGAATGGGGCATGCTTATTTAAGATGGTGAGGAAAGCACTTTTAAAGAATAACCAGGCATCCTCTACTGACGGAATGAGGAAGGTGCACAAAGTATTTAACAATTATTTCTTTAACATATTTTTCTCTGAGCAATTTTATTTTTATAAAACAATATAATTTTATTTTTAGCATACATTATACCTCATTATTTGTATTATTTATTTTATGCAGTCTGCTTTACTCATCTTTATCAAGGGTTCCAATAATTTTGGAGGTGACTGTTTATAAGCAATTATAATAAATCAAGGTACTTCAAGGCGAACATTTCTAATTTCTTGTTTTCATACCGTGTGACTCTGACTCGCAAACCCATTGAGGCCCTAAATAACCGGCTGAAATTGCCTTTGTCAGTTTGCATCTTCTGAGATGAGAGACAATCTGATGGAGACTATCCCCACCCATTCAGAGTTTGACGTCTGTACTAAAACAAACAGTTCTGAACCAATCAGAAACCTTTTCAAAACAATTCCACATCAGTTTCAGGTAGACTACACATGCAGTTGCCTTAATCTAAAACGGAGACAGAAAAACATTTCTTAGATATACAGTATCTTGAACCACATTTAACAAAATAAAATCAAGCTACACAGATACAAAATATTTTAATATTTTATTCAATTAAAATATCTCATGGCAAATAAAGGTCTAAAAACAGAGAAGTTACAGTACAGTGATAAAAGCATGCCATTTCCCAGTAAAAAAAACAGTCATACAAATGATCTTTACTAAGAAAATATTTACAATGATTTTAATTTGTCCTTATTTGACAGGATGCACACCTTACTAGAAACAATAACAGTCATGATCATGATTCTTCTACATTTTTTGGTTGATCTCTTTTAAAATTGAGATACAATTATAAAACTATATACACAAAATATACATTTCAATCTGACATGATTTCAATCTGACTCTCACAACTCGACCTTTGATGGTTATGTTTTAAACAATTACTTTTTAAATAAAACCATGATAGTTTATGACTATTTTTTATAATTTGTTGCTTTCATCTGTTATGTATTTTAAGATCAGAGAAAGTACCTGGATAATGCTTAATGTAATAATCCATGAAAAGTTGTCCCTGGTTAAACCATGCAGGACTAGTTCACTCTTCTACAGTAGGAGGGGGGTTTCTCATCAGCATTATATAATCCAAAGAATATCAAGGTTGGAAAAAGACACATGAAACTGTGAATAGGAAAATCAGTGTAAAACAATAAATAACTTTGTTATCGTTACTCTTTGGAGTTTTAGCTTAAAATAATATCCAGGCCAGCCCAACGAAAAAGTACAGTAATATTTACAGAATCTTTAAAAAATGTGCACAATACTGCTTAAAGCGAAATATAATTGTCACAAAAAAACGTACATCAACCATCCCATCAATCTATCCTGGTCCTTTTGTGCTCTTTTGGCAAGACAGCACAAACAGATCTCGGACCAGGCAAGCATTAACTTATGCATGTCATTAAACCAGGGTGATTATGGTTTTATAAAACTCCCAGGTGTTGCTAGGAGGTCACAAGGTCAGGCATCATGGGGTCATGTCCAGCAACCAGCGTCCAGCCCCCTAGATCTGAGACTCTCCCGTCTTCTGGGTGCTCTTGGATGTCTGAGGGACACAGACAGAGAGAGGGCAAAGACAGACAACAACATCAATCAGTTGCTTTTTGATCAGACTCTGTCATCACAGTCCTTCATTATTAATGCACAAGTGGCTCTGCACTCTTTCACCCGCCAGACAAAATGCTTCACTTAAAACTTCTTCTTAATAGGGGGTGCTGTTTTCACTTTGCCCAAATTAAACGGCCTCGTACTCTGTTCTAGATCATACAATATGCATATTATTATTACTATTGGATAGAAAACACTCTGAAGTTTCTAAAACTGTTTGAATTATATCTGTGAGTAAAACAGAACTCATTTGGCAGCAAACTTCCAAACAGGAAGTGAAAATTCTGAAAATGGGGCTCTGTGTCAGGGCCTGCCTATTCAACTGGCTTATATTTATGGATCTGTATGCACTTCATACACCTTCCACTAGATGTCAACAGGCAGTAGAATGTTGAATGGGGTGTCTAGCTTGATGTGAGACCGAATGAGAGCTTTTGGAGTGACAGGTCCGCTCTTTTGTCAGTATTCAACTGCGCACCAGGGAACCTCACATTGTCTTCTGAAATGCGTTACGTATACACGACGAAATGCTCCGGCTCTGATTTTATTGGATACATATGAGAAAAACATCATAAAGTAGGATTTTCAACCGAGTTTGACCAGTTTATTCGACGTTTATTGGGAATTTTGGAATTTTTCGTTCCATGCGCAAGATTTCTTGGGCATGTGCCCTCCACATGGCTAGCCAAAGTTGCTAATTCGACAGAAGAAATGGACATTCTTAAACAAAACAACGATTTATTCTGGAACTAGGACTCCTTGCACAACATTCTGATGGAAGATCATCAAAAGTAAGAGAATATTTATGATGTTATTTCGTATTTTTGTGGTTTGTTTTGGCTCCAACAAGGCGGAGAATTGGTCAGCGCTGTCTCACAATATTGCATGCTGTATGTTGTACTAAAGTAATTTTCTTTTTAAATCTAACACAGCGGTTGCATTAAGAACCAGTGTATCTTTCATTTGCTGCACAACATGTAATTTTTAGTAAAGTTTATGATGAGTTTTTTGGTTAGATTACGTGACTGTCCAAAATTTCTCCGGACAATTTGGTGCATCATGGCTACGTATTCACAATGTAAAACCAGGATTTGTAGCTCTAAATATGCACATTTTCGAACAAAACATAAATGTATTGTATAACATGATGTTATAAGACTGTCATCTGATGAAGTTGTTCAAAGGTTAGTGATTCATTTTATCTCTATTTGTGGGTTTTGTGAAAGCTATCTTTACGGTGAATAAATGGCGTTGTGTGTTTGGCTATTGTGGTGAGCTAATATAAATATATATTGTGTTTTCGCTGTAAAACACTTAAAAAATCGGAAATATTGGCTGGATTCACAAGATGTTTATCTTTCATTTGCTGTACAACATGTATTTTTCATAAATGTTTTATGATGAGTATTTATGTATTTCACGTTGCTCTCTGTAATTATTCTGGCTGTTTTGGTGCTATTTGTGATGGTGGCTGCAATGTAAAACTACGATTTGTAGCTCTAAATATGCACATTTTCGAACAAAACATAAATGTATTGTATAACATGATGTTATAAGACTGTCATCTGATGAAGTTTTTCAAAGGTTAATGATTCATTTTATCTCTATTTGTGGGTTTTGTGAAAGCTACCTTTGCGGTGGAAACATGGTGAAAACATGGCGTTGTGTGTTTGGCTATTGTGGTGAGCTAATATAAATATATATTGTGTTTTCGCTGTAAAACATTTTAAAAATTGGAAATGATGGCTGGATTCACAAGATGTTTATCTTTCATTTGCTGTATTGGACTTGTGATTTCATGAAATTATATTATATGATATCCCTGTCGCGTTAGGCTAGGCTATGCTAGTCAGCTTTTTTGATGAGGAGGATCCCGGATCCGGGATGGTGACTTGTTAGAGGTTAACACCTTCCTCACCCACCTCATTATCTTTAGGGAACTTCAGCTCTGGCCCAGAATCACACATTTGCCTATTTTATGGAAATCATCAAAAATGACAGTTCTTTTCCTCCTTTGTTGTGCTTTGAAAGGTTTTTAAAATTGCCTTTGAGCAATCTCACTTGAAGGAAATGACTAGACTGATCACACCTCTGCTCAGGCCTGAACATGATGTCCCAAACCACGGTCAGTAATGATTAACGATTAAATTAATGGACTGATTAATTAAAGATGTCTCTGGATGGGGAAAGAAGTGAGAATTTTACAATGCGCTGTAAAACAAATGTTCCAAATTGGCCGTTAACCTGATAAGAGTGTGCCCTCTGAGAAATTGAGATTGAAGTACCCTGCAGTTTGAATGAATGCACATTTGACTTGTATCTAAATATTCTAATATGCTTATATCCTTTGTATAATACAGTAAATGTAATATTTTATGCAAAACTTTAACTTGCAGATCAGCCTTAATAATATTACAGATCCTGTGTTCTATCAAGCAATTTGTTTTCTAATTTCTAATCCCCCTATTATTATTATTATTATTATATATATTTTTTCAGCACTATCAATCCTCCCCTGATTGGAGAAAACTAACAGCCAACAATACTTATTCTACTGCTACTCACATCTATCTTCCCTCACATATACAGTACACTCTAATCTTAATTCCAACCCTCCGATGTCTACAGACTAACCCATCTTTCCTAGTACACTACCATTTTACTATTTCCTTTTGCAATACATCCTTCTATTTTACTGTGATGTCTTACGAGGGTCTTGAACCTCTCTATTTGTACCATTTCTACCAAGATTACCCTAAAAATAAATACTTTACCGAAGAGTGTATTCATATTTCCCATTGATTGATCATGGTTTTTCAGATCTCCTAACAGTACAGTTTGTAGGTCCATCTGAACAGAGATATGACTTACAGTGGCTTGCGAAAGTATTCACCCCCTGGCATTATTCCTATTTTGTTGCCTTACAACCTGGAATTAAAATTGATTTGTTGGGGGTTTGTATCATTTGATTTACAAAACGTGCCTAGCACTTTGATGATGCAAAATATTTTTTATTGTGAAACAAACAAGAGATAAGACAAAAAAAAATGAAAACTTGAGAGTGCATAACTATTCATCCCCCCTTCCACCCCCCAAGTCAATACTTTGTATCGCCCCCTTTTGCAGCAATTACAGCTGCAAGTCTCTTGGGGTATGTCTCTATAAGCTTGGCACATCTAGCAACTGGGATTTTTGCCCATTCTTCAAGGCAAAACTGCTCCAGATCATGTGTAAGATCATGTGACAGATCATGTGACACTTAGATTGCACACAGGTGGACTTTATTTAACTAATGATGTGACTTCTGAAGGTAATTGGTTGCACCAGATCTTATTTAGGGGCTTCATAGCAAAGGGGGTGAATACATATACACGCACCACTTTTCCTTTAAAAAAAAAATACATTTTATTTCATTTCACCTTACCAATTTGGACTATTTTGTGTATGTCCATTACATGAAATCCAAAATAAAATCAATATAAATTACAGGTTGTAATGCAACAAAATAGGAAAAATGCCAAGGGGGATGAATACTTTTGCAAGGCACTGTAACAACCACTCCTGGACCTGACTCCAAAACCGAGCCACTGAAGGACAGTACCAAAAGAGATCATCTGTTTATTGTTTCCCCATGACAGAGTCTGCACAGGGCTGACTGTTCATTGTGCCATATATTGAGGATTTAGTTTGTGTCAAGAATTTTATATAGTAGTTTACATTGAAAAGATCGGATTGATGCGTCCATTTTTTGTTTTGTATATCAGTTCATCAACCTGGTTCAAAGGTATTGGGACATCAAAAACCTGTTCCCAACTATCTTTCATTTTATGCTTTATAGTTGTCAAACCTCTCAACCCTATACTGAAACTGGTACATTTTATGATTTATACCTGTCATTTTAAGCCATTCATGGTTTTTCATTGGAGGCAGACAAACCAATTAATTTGTTTCTGTTTTGAGTAATTGTCTCTTCCATTTTTGTGGCAGAGCTGCAATGAGTTGGTTATACTTCTGTATTTATCTCCATACACATTTGTTAATTTCTTGTGTGACATAATTTTACTGTCCTTATTTACATTGTCATTCACAAACATGATACCTTCCTTCTACATTTCTTCCCCCCAAAAATCAGTACATTGGAGTTTAGACATTATTTGCTTGTCACGATCGTCTTGATATGAGAGATTGGACCAAGGCGCAGCATGATATGAATCCATCTTTTTTATTACACGAAGACGTAACACGAAACACTTATACAAACTAACAAAACAACAAACGACCGTGAAGCTACAAACGCAAGTGCACACACAAACTACTTACGTTCAACATAGACTAGACATAGACAATGACCCACAAACAGCTAAAGCCTATGGCTGCCTTAAATATGGCTCCCAATCAGAGACAACAATAACCAGCTGTCTCTAATTGAGACCCAATTCAGGCAACCATAGACTTTCCTAGACACCTACACTGAACACTAAACCATCTATTCTACTAAACCCCCTAAACCAAACAACACCCTAGACAATACAAAAAATACATACTTCACCATGTCACACCCTGACCTAACTAAAATAATAATGAAAACAAAGATAACTAAGGCCAGGGTGTGACATAAACCCCCCCCTTAAGGTGCGAACTCCGGGCGCACCAGCATAAAGTCTAGGGGAGGGTCTGGGTGGGCGTCTGTCCACGGTGGCGGCTCTGGCACTGGTCGTGGTCCCCACCCCACCATAGTCACTACCCGCTTACGTAGCCTCCTCCAAATGGCCACCCTCCACATTAACCCCACTGGATTAAGGGGCAGCACCGGACTAAGGGGCAGCACCAGACTAAGGGGCAGCACCGGACTAAGGGGCAGCACCGGACTAAGGGGCAGCACCGGACTAAGGGGCAGCACCAGGATAAGGGGCAGCACCAGGATAAGGGGCAGCACCAGGATAAGGGGCAGCACCAGGATAAGGGGCAGCTCCGGACTGAGGGACGGCAGCTCCGGACTGAGGGACGGATCCTGGCTGGATGACTGCTCTGGCGGATCTTGGCTGGACGGCTCTGGCGGATCCTGGCTGGACGGCTCATGGCTGGCTGACGGATCTGGCTGCTCATGGCTGGCTGACGGATCTGGCTGCTCATGGCTGGCTGACGGATCTGGCTGCTCATGGCTGGCTGACGGATCTGGCTGCTCATGGCTGGCTGACGGATCTGGCTGCTCATGGCTGGCTGACGGATCTGGCTGCTCATGGCTGGCTGACGGCTCTGGACGCTCATGGCTGGCTGACGGCTCTGGCAGATCCTGTCTGGTTGGCGGCTCTGGCAGATCCTGTCTGGTTGGCGGCTCTGGCAGATCCTGTCTGGTTGGCGGCTCTGGCAGATCCTGTCTGGTTGGCGGCTCTGGCAGATCCTGTCTGGTTGGCGGCTCTGGCAGATCCTGACTGACGAATGGCTCTAGCCGCTCCTGACTGACTAACGGCTCTGACGGCTCGGGACAGACGGGCGGCTCTAATGGCTCGGGACAGACGGATGGCTCAGACGGCACTGGGCAGACGGATGGCTCAGATGGCGCTGGGGAGACGGATGGCTCAGATGGCGCTGGGGAGACGGATGGCTCAGATGGCGCTGGGGAAACGGATGGCTCAGATGGCGCTGGGGAAACGGATGGCTCAGATGGCACTGGGCAGACGGATGGCTCTGGCCGGAATAGGCGCACTGTAGGCCTGGTGCGTGGTGCCGGAACTGGAGGCACCGGGCTAAGGACACGCACCTTCAGGCTAGTGCGGGGAGAAGGAACAGGGCATACTGGACCCTGGGGACGCACATTAGGCCTAGTGCGTGGTGCCGGAACTGGTGGTACCGGGCTGGGGACACGCATCTCAGGGCTAATGCGGGGAGCAGCAACAGGATGCACAGGACTCTGGAGACGCACAGGAGGCTTGGTGCGTGGTGCCGGAATTGGTGGTACCGGGCTGGAGACACGCACCATAGGACGAGTGCGTGGAGGAGGAACAGGGCTCTGGAGACACACTGGAAGCCTGGTGCGTGGTGTAGGCACTGGTGGAACTGGACTGGGGCGGGGAGGTGGCGCCGGAAATACCGGACCGTGCAGGCGTACTGGTTCCCTTGAACACCGAGCCTGCCCAACCTTACCTGGTTGAATGCTCCCCGTCACCCGACCAGTGCGGGGAGGTGGAATAACCCGCACCGGGCTATGTAGGCGAACCGGGGACACCATGCGTAAGGCTGGTGCCATGTATGCCGGCCCGAGGAGACGCACTGGAGACCAGACGCGTTGAGCCGGCATCATGGCACCTGGCTCAATGCCCAATCTAGCCCTACCAGTGCGGGGAGGTGGAATAACCCGCACCGGGCTATGAACACGTACAGGAGACACCGTGCGCTCTATTGCGTAACACGGTGTCCGCCCGTACTCCCGCTCTCCACGGTTAGCCTGGGAAGTGGGTGCAGGTCTCCTACCTGCCCTCGGCCCACTACCTCTTAGCCCCCCCCCAATAAATTTTTGGGTAGTACTCGCGGGCTTCCAGCCTTGCCTCCGTGCTGCCTCCTCATATCACCTCCTCTCGGCTTTCGCTGCCTCCAGCTCTTCACGAGGGAGGCGATATTCTCCCGGTTGTGCCCAAGGTCCCTTTCCATCTAATATCTCCTCCCATGTCCATGAATCCTTGATGCCTTGATCCTGTTGCCGCTTGTCACGCTGCTTGATCCGGGTTTGGTGGGTCATTCTGTCACGATCGTCTTGATATGAGAGATTGGACCAAGGCGCAGCATGATATGAATACATCTTCTTTTTTATTACACGAAGACGTAACACGAAACACTTATCTTCTTTTTTATTACACGAAGACGTAACACGAAACACTTATACAAACTAACAAAACAACAAACGACCGTGAAGCTACAAACGCAAGTGCACACACAAACTACTTACGTTCAACATAGACTAGACATAGACAATGACCCACAAACAACTAAAGCCTATGGCTGCCTTAAATATGGCTCCCAATCAGAGACAACAATAACCAGCTGTCTCTAATTGAGACCCAATTCAGGCAACCATAGACTTTCCTAGACACCTACACTGAACACTAAACCATCTATTCTACTAAACCCCCTAAACCAAACAACACCCTAGACAATACAAAAAATACATACTTCACCATGTCACACCCTGACCTAACTAAAATAATAATGAAAACAAAGATAACTAAGGCCAGGGTGTGACATTGCTGTAATATTTGTTCTGCCTCTTCTGGAGGATGACATTTGAATTTTGACCAGCTCTGTATGGCTTCATTTTAAAAGAAGAAAACTTTAAACAGGGCTGTGTTATCAATCCACCGGCAATGGTTTGTTTTAATCAGTATAAAAGCAAAAAGCTCACTTTTGAAATTGGATGTGCCTCTTAGTATCCATCTGGAAAACCAGTTTGGATTTAGATATCATTTTGGTATAATAGAGGCTTTAAGAGAGAGGTTTAATGCCTTAATATCCAAACTCATGTTCGTTATATAAATATAACTTTATAATAATATAAATATTTTTTCCTCGCATGACTTGAAAAAGGATTCTCCTGAAGCCGGTAGAGCCATTAGTAAATATATAAACAGATATCAATAGAGAATGAATCAGGGTAACTTTCCCGTAGATGGACAGGTGTTTCCCTCTCTATGATTTAAGGATCCTATCTATTTTGTTTTCTATCGAAGTTAATAGTTCCAAGATCGTTCAACTTTTCTGGTATATGTACACCAAGTACAAACTTCACCGTCCACCCATTTAATCGGGAGGCCACACAGCAAAGTTAAAGTTTAGAGACCCAATCCATAATATAATACACTGATCATTGGTGGGTTTCGCCCAGAGAAACTATCCAGGTCCTCAATAAGGCCCTTGAAGGTTGAAGATTGAGGACTCAAGAAAATCTTGAACCATCGGCGTACATTGATACTTTTCTCTCTAATTCATAAATGTTTTGCCCCTTAAAGCTGCAATATGTAACTTTTTGGGTGACCAAATTCACAAAAAGGTGAGTTATAGATCTGTCATTCTCATTGAAAGCAAGTCTAAGAAGCAGTAGATCTGTTCTGTGAGCTATTTCTATGCTTCCCATTCTTAAGTTTAGTTTTTACGTCTTTTAATTTCAGTTTTGTACACCAGCTGAAAATACAATATTTTTGGTTATGGAACATATATTACAGTGGTTTAGATGGTTCAAGGATGCCCTACACTATATGTGCTTGTTTTGTCACATACTAAAATTTGAATTTTAGCAACCAGGAAATGGGGGAGCGATTTCTGCAGTGCAGCTTTAATGTTATCACTAGATCAGATGTTTACAGCAAACAGTTCAATGGCTATAACAAATAAGTCTCGTGACAGAGAGCACATTGTTTAACTCCTCTTGACTATTCAACATTCTCAGAGAAGTAACTGTTATTTATTATTTTGCATGAAGAATCGTTGTACATTACTTTTACCCATCTTATGAGAGATTCTGCAACAAACAAAAAAATCCAGGCACTTACACAGATTCTAGACAGGATAAAGGGCTTTCTCAAAATCTGCTATAAAGATTAGACCTGGTTTCCCTGCATTCCCGTATTTTTCAATTATTTCTAGTAGTTGTGTAATGTTGTCTCCAATATATATTCCTTTTAAGAATCTCGTCTGATCGTGATGAATAATGTCTGGTAGGACATTTTTAATTCAAAACATTTTTTCATATTTTTTTTTAAGATACTGGGTCTTTGCCTTCCTGGCTCCTGCTTCAGTAAGAGAGTGATCATTTACTCTTTGTGTGTCCGACAGGTGGAAATTAATATACGATTAATTAAAACATAATAGTAATGGATCTTTCAGTAGTTCATAAAAAGTTGAATATATCTCTATTGGAATGCCATCAAGGTCAGAGGTTTTTCCCGTCTGAAAGGAGTCAAGTGCCAACCATAGATTGTCCTGTGTAATTAGGCCTTCACAATATTTTTTTGGTGTCTAAAATAGTTTAACATGATTTTTGGGGGAGAAAGATATCACAAAACTCATTGTCAAATGAGGTTTGAGGAACTTGACAAGAGCTTGTTTAAAATATGTTTATCCTTTGGTGAGATAAGAATTTATCCATCTTTGTAACTTTTTCCCTTAGGTTATTTTTGGTTGTGTTTCTATATTGAAGGTTTAGGAAAAACTTCTCCATCCAATTTGCTATTTTTTTTTAGATAAGTTAAACACGATTCATCAACACCATTGATGTCTAATGTTAGATTTTCTGTTGTAAGCCTTTTCTCTGTTGACCAATTTTTGGGGGATGAAGATTCAAATGATTGGCCTCCCATATGATAAATGGATCAGTTGAACCTGTATTGTGTAAGAAAAGTATGTTATGTCCTTAGTTTTTGTTAAGAAAGTTCCCAGGTAAAATGGAACCATATGTTTGATACCATTCCACTTATTCCACTCCATTACTACGAGCCCCAGTTAATGTGTCACCAACCTCCTGTGAGTCACAGTAACTGACACAACTTTCATGGATGTGTCTTAATAATATAGACAACATGCCACTGGAGAAATAATAATGGAGCCCTATCTAGCCAGGCAAGACACAGAACAAATTTAAAACAAAACAAATCTTAATGGATTCACTGTTCTCAAATGAATGCAAACTTTTAAAAGCCAAACAATATCCTATTGCACAAGTACATAGAAAGTGAAATGAAACTATTAGAAAAGGCATTGTTCCTGCTCTATCTTACAGCAGAAGTACAGCTAGACTAAAAGAGAAATCCCCCTCACCTTGAACTCATAGAGAGCCATAAGAACAGCAAAGCTGCTGAGATGGTAGCAGGAGCACACAGTGTGGGTGGCATTGGACTGCAGCAGGAAACAGCCTCGATCAGACCAGGTCCCTTCTCCCAACTCAGCATCCCAGTACACACAGGTGTAGCTCCCTTCATCTGACTGGGAAACAACATTCATAATTACCATAGAAGAGAAGTCGAAAAACCATGGTAGTCCAGGACACTTCACATAGTGACCATCCAAGAAAAAGCCAAGCAGGTTCATTCAGATGTCTGCATAGATCTTGAAATATAGTGCAGCATATGAAGAAGATTTGATACTGCCACATTCACATAAACCATCATAATGGGATAGAGGGGTAATGTTTTTGCTCCTCACCTCCTTCAAATGGGAGAAGGTGAATGTGACTGGCTCCTTGAGAAAGGATGTGTCCTTGTTACTAATGGTGGCCGTCACCACTTTGGAGTTGATCTGGAAGCTGTGGCCCTCCTGTGCCTTCAGCCCTGAGAAGGAATTGTTGGTGGATGTCTCCAGACCCTTGTAGCTGAGCAGGGACACCGTTGCAAATCCTGAGAAAGCAAATGTTTAAGTCTAGGAGATTGTACACTGTGTACATTCATTTAACATTATATCATTACATTATAAAGATTGGTTCTGATGATTGTGGTGGGATTATGATGGCAGTGTTGAAGCTGATCATGAAGATGAGGATGATCAAGATGGTAACCTGGGTAGGAGGTGTCTCCAGCAGCAGTCTCCCAGTGGCTGTCTAGCTGAGCGTGTGTAGAGGACAAGGTGAGGGGTCCCTGGGGTGAGGAGGCATTTCTCTGCACCAACAGCTCCACCTCTGGAAGCAAATACATTCACATCTTCACAAACAGGCCTACAGTAAGTGAGATGTTACAACTCTCAGAATGGTTATCTGCTAGAAAGGCAGACTTGTGCGCAGCAAATTATGCAATGAAATGTGACCCATATAACCTAATGAAAAACTTTGTAAGCTATTCAAAAATGGCCACAAATGAACATATTCTAGGAAGGAAGTTATAACAGCTTGCCTTCCATTAGGTGGCTTCAAAAGCCCAAACAATCATGGCTGAGTTTATGTTGTCTGGACTCATGGCTGAGTTCAGGATGTTCTCCTACCGGTGTGAGTTTTGAACCTCCTGGTCTCGGGGTGTTTCAGCAGAGGTCCGATTATTCTCAGAGCAGTCTCTACCAGGTCCAGCAAGACACTCACTTCCTTGTTATTATTCAGAGGCCCGCGAGACAGGAGCCTGTCTATAGCAGACAACAGAGTCTACAGAGAGGAGAGAGGTGGGGGATGAGGGGTTACATAGACACAGTCAGACAGGCTGAGACTTTTATTTGTCACAAGTACAGTGAAATTCTTAACTTGCAAGCCCTATGCAACATTGCAGTATTCAATATCAAAATAGTATTTCTGATTAAATAAATAAATGAAATAAAAACAAGAAATAAGAGAAGAAGAAAAAAAGAAGAAGAATGTTATATACAGCAGGGTCAGGGCCAATTCCGAAATGTACATGACTATATATTTGGCATACACTAACCACAATGCTATGTTTAGAAGTCATACATCGAAAGGAGGCTAGTTTCCATTATAAGCTAGATGTACCAACAGTGCTGGTCATCAGTCATTGTTTCACTGCATGTATCCTTTCCTTAATGTGTGTGGGCTGAGTCTGAACCTGCATATGTCAACATCTCTATGATGGATGCCTGGTTTATAATGAGCCTCAAATATAAATAAGGGCCTCAAATATAAGTAAGGGCCTCAAATATAAGTAAGGGCCTCAAATATAAATAAGGGCCTCAAATATAAATAAGGGCCTCAAATATAAGTAAGGGCCTCAAATATAAATAAGGGCCTCAAATATAAGTAAGGGCCTCAAATATAAATAAGGGCCTCAAATATAAATAAGGGCCTCAAATATAAGTAAGGGCCTCAAATATAAATATATAAACAAGCAGTAGTACCTCTAGCAGGGCCTCTCCATCGACTTGTTCTGCCGTATTACTCTCACTCAACTCCAGACAACTGGTCCTCATCAGGGCCACAGCATCCTGCAGACCTGGGATGACCTGAGAACGAGGGATGAGGAGAGAAAGTGAGGAGAGAGAGAGCAGGCGGGGGGGGGGGGGGGGGGGGGGGTAGAGAGAGGAGGAAGTTAGTCTGTATTTTGTTCTGCAGATACCTGTAGGTGTGAATCATTACACTGTATACTCATGTGGCTTACCATCTTAAGATGCTTCTCACTCGCAAACGTGTCACAGTTCAACTCTATGGAAAGAGAAGAGATGAGTGAATAAGGTATCTTAAATGAAAATACTGTATATTTTTATATGAAATTATTGATGAAGTGATGACAACTTGATCATGCAGCGGAAGTATTGAAATGTGAATGTTGAAACAGCTCCATCTCAATGAGAATGATGATCTATAAATGTGATTCTCACCAGTACATCTCCCCTGTGGGTCTCCGTAGTTGGTGAATCCTGCATGGCACGCACACCGATGGCCACTGTTGGCGGCATTATGGCACGTTCCATTCCCTCCACAGATAAACCTATTTATTTTACACAAGTCTACAAAGGAATGACAGAAAGCACAGGTGACATTTTCATAAGATGTTCAGATCTACCTAAAACTGATCAATTCACATAATATCAATTACACATTCTGGTCATAAATAAATTAATATCTGGTGCTTCATGAGGAAGAGGCGCAATTGAGCAAAATACATCAAGGGGTATAGATAAAACATTATTTAACTTTCTAAAAATTCCCAGGTTTTCCCCAAATCCCGGTTGGAAGATTCCTGGAATTAGCAGGAAATCTGGAGGCCTCCAACCAGGATTTCTAGAAAACCCATCCAGGGTGATAATACAATTCCTCCCATACCTTTAGCACCTTGAGCATCCTCACTGTCTGTGGTTGCTGTCTGGTCTGTGGTGGCTTTCTGATCTGTTATTTCCTCACATGATTCTCCATTCTCTGTGAATTGAGCTTTGCCAGACTTCAGGCCAAACCCTGGATTGCAGACACAGGAGTAGCTGCCTGGTGTGTTGACGCACTGTGTATGCTTCCCGCAAATTGTGCTGTCGTCCACACACTCGTTTCTATCTACATGTGGGTAAAAAACACCATTAGGAAAAGGAAACTCTCACCATTTCATACATGATGACATCCTGTATATGCCTGATATGCTCTCTGGATGTACACATCTTTTGATATTTAGTGTTATCACCAGTTTTCTTTGGCATCTTACCTTCACACGTGGCTCTTTGGCCAAATGTAAAACTTTCCGCTCCAGTACTGGAGACAAACCCCTCATTGCAGATGCAGGAGTAGGACCCTAACACATTGTGACACTCGGCATTGGGACAACAGGTGTCCTTATTCTCCAAACACTCGTTGATGTCTTGAGGCACAGAGAAAGGAATAGTCAGTCACACCTCAAATGCAAACGTAGAATATACACTGGACAAAAATTTAAACGCAACATGTAACTGTTGGTCCCATGTTTCATGAGCTGAAATGTTGTGTACAAATTTGTTTACATCCTTGTTAGTGAGCATTTCTCCTTTGCCAAGATAATCCGGCATATCAAGAAGCTGATTATACAGCATGATCATTACACAGGTGCACCTTGTACTGCGGACAATAAAAGGCCACTCTAAAATGTGCAGTTTTGTCACACAACACAATGCCACAGATTTCTCAAGTTTTGAGGGAGCGTGCAATTGACTTCAGGAATGTCCACCAGAGCTGGTGTTAATTTCTCTACCAAAATCCGCCTCCAATGTTGTTTTAGAGAATTTGGCAGTACTTCAAACCGGCATAGCGATCGCAGACAGCATGTATGGCGTTGTGTGGGCGAGTGGTTTGCTAATGTCAACGTTGTGAACAGAGTGACCCGATGGTGGCGGTGGGGTTATTGTATGGGCAGGCATAAGCTATGGACAACGAACACAATTGCATTTAATCTATGACAATTTGAATGCACAGAGATACAGTGACGAGATCCAGAGACCCATTGACGTGCCCTTCATCAGCCGCCATCACCTTATGTTTCAGCATGATAATGCACAGCCCCATGTCGCAAGGATCTGTACACAATTCCTTGAAGCTGAAAATGTCCCAGTTCTTTCATGGCCTGCATACTCACCAGACATGTTGAGCATGTTTGGAATGCTCTGGATCGACGTGTGCGACAGCGTGTTCCAGTTCCGATCAATATTCATCAACTTCACACAGTCATTGAAGAGGAGTGGGACAACATTCCACAGGCCACAATCAACAGCCTGATCAACTCTATGTGAAGGAGATGTGTTGCGCTGCATGAGGCAAATGGTGGCCACTTCAGATACTGACTGGTTTCTGATCCACGCCCCTTCCTTTTTAAAGGTATCTGTGACCAACAGATTCATATCTGTATTCCCAGTCATGTGAAATCCATAGATAATGGTCTAATTTATTTATTTCAATTGATTGATTTCCTTATATGAACTGTAACTCAGTAAATTATTTTAAATTTTTGCATGTTGCGTTTATATTTTGTTCAGTACAGTATAGTCACTATAGTGAATAAGTGTATGGATTCCAAAATTGCAGCAGTGCTGTGTTCTCTGGCCAGGACTGCAATGTATAGAAATGCTATAAGGTAACTAAAAAAGAGAGTTGTTTACCTATACATTTTTCAGGTGAGGCAGCTGTGAAGTTCATCCGCTGTGATGATGATCTGAACCCAAGAGCACATTGACAGTAGAAGCTTCCTTCAGTGTTGATGCATGCTGCATTCTCACCACAGATTTGTGGTGTTACAGGGTCATCGTCATAGTAATCACTAGGAGGATTACACTCATCCTCATCTGGGGTCAAAAACAGAGGCATTGAGAAAGTGTGAAGAGAGGTAGAATGGTTGGGGAATGGGAATGGTCATTTAAAATATAATAGAGATATACAGTTGAAGTCGGAAGTTTAGATACACCTTAGCAAAATACATTTAAACTCAGTTTTCACAATTCCTGACATTTAATCCAATTAAAAATCCCTGTCTTAGGTCAGTTAGGATCACCACTTTATTTTAAGAATGTGAAATGTCAGAATAATAGTAGAGAGAATGATTTATTTCAGCTTTTATTTCTTACATCACATTCTCAGTGGGTCAGAAGTTTACATACACTCAATTAGTATTTGGTAGCGTTGCCTTTAAAATTGTTTAACTTGGGTCAAATGTTTCAGGTAGCCTTCCACAAGCTTCCCACAATAAGTTGGGTGAATTTTCGCCCATTCCTCCTGACAGAGCTGGTGTAACTGAGTCAGGTTTGTAGGCCTCCTTGCTCGCACACGCTTTTTCAATTCTGCCCACAAATTTTCTATGGCATTGAGGTCAGGGCTTTGTGATGGCCACTCCAATACCTTGACTTTGTAAGCCATTTTGCCACAACTTTGGAAGTATGCTTGGGGTCATTGTCCATTTGGAAGACCCATTTGTGACCAAGCTTTAACTTCCTGACTGATGTCTTCAATATATCCACATCATTTTCCTACCGCATGATGCCATCGATTTGTGATGCACCAGTCCCTCCTGCAGCAAAGCACCCCCACAACGTGCTTCACGGTTGGGATGGTGTTCTTCGGCTTGCAAGCCTCTCCCTTTTTCCTCCAAACATGATGATGGTCATTATGGCCAACAGTTCTATTTTTGTTTCATCAGACCAGAGGCCATTTCTCCAAAAAGTACAATGTTTGTCCCCATGTGCAGTTGCAAACGGTAGTCTGGCTTTTTATGACGGTTTTGGAGCAGTGGCTTCTTCCTTGCTGAACGGCCTTTGAGGTTATGCCGATATAGAACTTGTTTTTACTGTGCATATAGATACTTTTGTACCTGTTTCCTCCAGCATCTTCACAAGGTCCTTTGCTGTTGTTCTGAAATTGATTTGCACTTTTAGCACCAAAGTACGTTCATCTCTAGGAGACAGAACTCGTCTCCTTCCTGAGCGGTATGACGGCTGTGTTGTCCATGATGTTTATACTTGCGTACTATTGTTTGTACAGATGAACGTGGTACCTTCAGGCGTTTGGAATTTGCTCCCAAGGATGAACCAGACTTGTGGAGGTCTACAAGTTTTTTTTCTGGGGTCTTGGCTGATTTCTTTTGATTTTCCCATGATGTCAAGCAAAGAGGCACTGAGTTTGAAGGTAGGCCTTGAAATACATCCACAGGTACACCTCCAATTGACTCAAAATATGTCAATTAGTCTATCAGAAGCTTCTAAAGCTATGACAACATTTTCTGGAATT
The DNA here is from genome assembly GCF_016432855.1 of Salvelinus namaycush. Classification (NCBI taxonomy): domain Eukaryota; kingdom Metazoa; phylum Chordata; class Actinopteri; order Salmoniformes; family Salmonidae; genus Salvelinus; species Salvelinus namaycush. Next base: position 20,056,347 of record NC_052347.1, on the reverse strand, counting down.
TTCCAAGCTGTTTAAAGGCACAGTCAACTTAGTGTATGTAAACTTCTCACCCACTGGAATTGTGATACAGTGAATTATAAGTGAAATAATCTGTAAACAGTTGTTGGAAAAATTACTTGTGTCATGCATAAAGTAGATGTCCTAACTGACTTGCCAAAACAATAGTTTGTTAACAAGAAATTTATGGAGTGGTTGAAAAACGAGTTTTAATGACTCCAACCTAAGTGTATGTAAACGACTTCAACTGTATATAGAAGATATCATACAAGACAGACATGTACATACCGATGCAATCTTTCTCAATTTTCGAGAATCCTGGGGGACAGCCTGATACATGTTCCATCAGCGGGGCAAGGTGAAGAGCTGCAGAGGAAGCAACAGGCAGATTCTCCAATAAGTTGTCCCATTATCATATGGTCAGTGCTATCCTGGATACTTGGAACATCCCTACCCTAAAGCCTAACCCTAACCGTAACCCTCACCTTACCCTAACCTTCCCCCTTACCTTTTTACATTTCAAATTTAATATGGTAGGGACGTCCCAAGGATCCTGGATAGCACAGAACATTAATGGTATTGGGGGAATGCCCGGGAACATGTGTAATATTGACAAGTACATGACAAAACTACTTTTGTAGAACCAACCTTTTACTATGATTGTAAGGTTGTAACATTAATCAGTTGGAGAGGTTTCAGGAACAGAAACTTACAGCAATAGTTTGTAAAGGTTTAAAGGTTTATCTCTCTCTGTTCAAAAAGGTATACCCCCTATCTGGATTTCAGCAGATTGTTCCTATGGCAACTGTGCTCACAGGATATGCCCATAATAACCCCTGAATTGCACACGGCTGTCCGGAGGTGACCATTTCCTCTTTACCAGGAAGCCATCACTTGGCATGGGACTATGTGATAATGACTGTAAACCTCCTGAGTCTGTATGATAGTGAATGGGTAGTCAGTGCATTGTGGTAATGAGTGGAGAGAAGAGGCAGCAGTAGTGTGGAATGTTGTGGTCACAGAGAGAGTCTTCTAAAATTCCAAGCATCTGCCTCTAACCCTAGGAAGCTCTTTGCCACCTTCTCCTCCCTCCTGAATCCTCCTCCCCCTCCCCCCCCCCTCCTCCCTCTCTTCGGATGACTTCGTCAACCATTTTGAAAAGAAGGTTGACGACATCCGATCCTCGTTTGCTAAGTCAAACGACACCGCTGGTTCTGCTCACACTGCCCTACCCTGTGCTTTGACCTCTTTCTCCCCTCTCTCCCCAGATGAAATCTCGCGTCTTGTGACGGCCGGCCGCCCAACAACCTGCCCGCTTGACCCTATCCCCTCCTCTCTTCTCCAGACCATTTCCGGAGACCTTCTCCCTTACCTCACCTCGCTCATCAACTCATCCTTGACCGCTGGCTACGTCCCTTCCGTCTTCAAGAGAGCGAGAGTTGCACCCCTTCTGAAAAAACCTACACTCGATCCCTCCGATGTCAACAACTACAGACCAGTATCCCTTCTTTCTTTTCTCTCCAAAACTCTTGAACGTGCCATCCTTGGCCAGCTCTCCTGCTATCTCTCTCAGAATGACCTTCTTGATCCAAATCAGTCAGGTTTCAAGACTAGTCATTCAACTGAGACTGCTCTTCTCTGTGTCACGGAGGCGCTCCGCACTGCTAAAGCTAACTCTCTCTCCTCTGCTCTCATCCTTCTAGACCTATCGGCTGCCTTTGATACTGTGAACCATCAGATCCTCCTCTCCACCCTCTCCGAGTTGGGCATCTCCGGCGCGGCCCACGCTTGGATTGCGTCCTACCTGACAGGTCGCTCCTACCAGGTGGCGTGGCGAGAATCTGTCTCCTCACCACGTGCTCTCACCACTGGTGTCCCCCAGGGCTCTGTTCTAGGCCCTCTCCTATTCTCGCTATACACCAAGTCACTTGGCTCTGTCATAACCTCACATGGTCTCTCCTATCATTGCTATGCAGACGACACACAATTAATCTTCTCCTTTCCCCCTTCTGATAACCAGGTGGCGAATCGCATCTCTGCATGTCTGGCAGACATATCAGTGTGGATGACGGATCACCACCTCAAGCTGAACCTCGGCAAGACGGAGCTGCTCTTCCTCCCGGGGAAGGACTGCCCGTTCCATGATCTCGCCATCACGGTTGACAACTCCATTGTGTCCTCCTCCCAGAGCGCTAAGAACCTTGGCGTGATCCTGGACAACACCCTGTCGTTCTCAACTAACATCAAGGCGGTGGCCCGTTCCTGTAGGTTCATGCTCTACAACATCCGCAGAGTACGACCCTGCCTCACACAGGAAACGGCGCAGGTCCTAATCCAGGCACTTGTCATCTCCCGTCTGGATTACTGCAACTCGCTGTTGGCTGGGCTGCCTGTGCCATTAAACCCCTACAACTCATCCAGAACGCCGCAGCCCGTCTGGTGTTCAACCTTCCCAAGTTCTCTCACGTCACCCCGCTCCTCCGCTCTCTCCACTGGCTTCCAGTTGAAGCTCGCATCCGCTACAAGACCATGGTGCTTGCCTACGGAGCTTCGTACCTTCAGGCTCTGATCAGGCCCTACACCCAAACAAGGGCACTGCGTTCATCCACCTCTGGCCTGCTCGCCTCCCTACCTCTGAGGAAGTACAGTTCCCACTCAGCCCAGTCAAAACTGTTCGCTGCTCTGGCACCCCAATGTTGGAACAAACTCCCTCACGACGCCAGGACAGCGGAGTCAATCACCACCTTCCGGAGACACCTGAAACCCCACCTCTTTAAGGAATACCTAGGATAGGATAAAGTAATCCTTGTAACCCCCCCCCCCCCCCCTTAAAAGATTTAGATGCACTATTGTAAAGTGGCTGTTCCACTGGATATCATAAGGTGAATGCACCAATTTGTAAGTCGCTCTAGATAAGAGCGTCTGCTAAATGACTTAAATGTAAATGTAAATGTAAAACGATGTGTAGGCACTGTTTAAGTTCCACACTGATGGTGCGCTCTGTTTCACTCTAACTAGTAAAAAATATGAAGACAAAACGTTTTTAAATAGTGTAACATTTCATTGAGGAATCATCTGTCAAACAATGTTCTCTGATACAGTAGCTTTGTTCTCTCCCTTCACAACCCTCCATTTATCCTCCTCCACTCCATCTGCCAACCAGACTGACACTAACTTTCCAGCTGCTACCATTGAACTGAGTAGCAGAATGGATCTACCGTGTTTTCCCTCCACAGATAACTGTTTTGCCAGAGTGTGACAGTTGACATCATGGCTTGTCATTATTCTACCCTTAGGTGCCTCTCAAGGCTTATAATCTATTTCCCCTTGCATAGCTTTCAAGATGGCGCTGATAGACATGGTCGCCCTGTTCATGGCTCCTTTTTATGTTATTTCTCACCTTATTAGCGCAGAACATCCTTTGCATTATTACATACAGCCAGAAATAACTTTTGAACATTAAAGCGGCGGTAACTCACAAGCATTTTTGCAAGAAAACAACTTTCCTGAATTTGATCCTTTGTTCTTACCCCCCAAGGCAATTCCACTTATCCCAGTGACTGCTCCAAGATGCTGGCCGGTGGAGGCGTTAATACCACCCACTGCTTCCGAGTATATTACTCGCTAATGTTCAGTGCCTGGACAATAAAGTAGACAAGGTCAGGGCGAGGATCTCCTTCCATACTGTCCCTGTCCATACAGCCAGCTGTACATCGCGCAGACAGGAATAAAGAACTCTCCGGGAAAAAGAAAGGCAGATGTGTATGATTAACTACTCATGGTATGATTGTGGTAATGTACAGGAACTCAAGTCCTTTTGTTCACCCGACCTAGAATTCCTCACAATCAAATGCAGTCTGCATTACCTCCAGAGAGAATTCTCCACGGTCATCATCACAGCCATGTATATTCCCCCTCAAGCTGATACCATGACGGCTCTCAAGGAACTACACTGGACTTTGTGCAGACTGGAAACCGCATATCCTGAGGCCGCATTTATTGTAGCTGGGGACTTTAATAAAACAAATCTGACGAAAGCACTACTGAAGTTTTATCAACACATCATCTGCGTCACGCGAGCTTCAAAAACTCTCGACCATTGCTACTCTCCCTTCTGGGATGGCTACAAGGCCCTTCCCGGCCTAAATCAGATCACGCCTCCATCCTGCTCCTCCCTTCCTATAGGTAGAAACTAAAACAGGAAGTAGCCATGGTAAGGACTATTCAGTGCTGGTGTGACCAATCGGAATCCATGCTTCAAGATTGTTTTGATCACGCGGACAGAGAAATGTTCCGGGTTGCTTCTGTGAATAACATTGACGTATACACTGACACGGTGACTGAGTTCATCAGGCAGTGCATAGGGGATGTTGTTCCCACTGTGACTATTAAAACTGTGGATAGATGGCAGCATTCTTGCAAAACCACCGCATTTGACCATGGCAAGGTGACTGGGAATATAGTTGAGTACAAACAGTCCAGTTATGCCCTCCGTATGGCATTCAAACAGGCAAAACGTCAGTACAGAGACAAAGTGAAGTCGCAATTGAACAGCTCAGACACGAGACCTATGTGGCAGGGACTCCAGACAATCACGGATTATAAAGGGAAAACCAGCCACCGGACACCGACATCTTGCTACCTGACAAGCTAAACACCTTTGCCCGCTTCAAGGGAAACACAGTGCCGTGGACTGTAAGCTCTCGTTCTCTGTGGCCTATGTGAGTAAAACATTTAAGCATGCTAACCCTCGCAAGGCTGCCAGCCCAGACGTCATCCCTAGCCGCATCCTCAGAGCATGCACAGACCAGCTGGCTGGAGTGTTTACGGACATATTCAACCTCTCCCTATCTCAGTTCTGTCATCATGAAGTGCTTTGAGAGGCTAGTTAAGGATCATACCTCACCTGACACCCTAGACACACTGCATTTCGCATACCGCCTCAATAGATCCACAGATGATGCAATCACCATCTCACTGCACACTGCACTATCCCATCTGGACAATGACTTATGTAAGAATGCTGTTCATTGACTACAGCTCAACCTTCAACACCATAGTACCCTCCAAACTCATCATTAAGCTTGAGGACCTGGGTCTGAACCCCGCCCTGCGCAACTGTGTCCTGGACTTCCTGATGGGCTGCCCCCAGGTGGTGAAAGTAGGCAACAACACCTCCAGTACGCTGATCCTCAACACAGGGGCATGACAAGGGTGCGCGATCAGCCCCCTTGTGTACTCCCTGTTCACCCATGACTGCGTGGTCATGTTCGTCACGTTCATTTGCAGACGACAAAACAGTGGTAGGCCTGATTACCAACAATGACGAGACAGCCTACAGGGAAAGGGCTGAGGGCCCTGGGGGAGTGGTGCCAGGAAAATAATCTGTCCATCAACTTCAACAAAACAAAGGAGCTGATTGTGGACAGCAGAGGGAGCATTCCCCCATCCACATCGACGGGACCGCAGTGGAGAAGGTGAAAAGCTTCAAAGTCCTTGGCGCACACATCACTGACAATCTGAAATGGTCCACCCACACAAATTCGGCTTGGCCCATAAGACCCTCACAAACTTTTACAGATGCACCATTGAGAGCATCCTGTCGGGCTGTATCACCGCTTGTTACGGCAACTGCACCGTCCGCAAAGACAGGGCTCTCCAGAGGGTAGTGTGGTCTGCCCAATGTATTTCCCGGGGCATACTGCCTGGCCTCTAGGACATCTACAGTACCCGGTGTCACAGGAAGGCCAGGAAGACCATCATGGACCTCAGCCACCCGAGCCACGGCCTGTTCACCCCGCAACCATCCAGAAGGCGAGGTAAGTACAGGTGCATCAAAGCTGGAACTGAGAGGCTGAAAAACAGCTTCTATCGCAAGGCCATGCGACTGTTAAATAGTCACCACTAGCTGGCCACCGTCCAATACCTTGCCCTGAACTTTAATCACTGTCACTAGACGGCTACCACCTGGTTACTCTACCATGCACCTTAGAGGCTGCTGCCCTATGTACATAGTCATGGAACACTCGTCACTTTAATAATGGAACACTGGTCACTTTACATACTGTTTTATATACATATACTCCGTACTCCAACATTGCTCGTCCTAATATTTCTATATTTCTTAATTCCATTATTTTACTTTTTAGATTTGTGTGAATTGTTGTGTATTGTTAGATATTACTGCAAGCATTTCGCTACACCCCAATAACATCTGCAAAAAATATGTACGCGACCAATAACATTTTATTTTATTTGATACTTCTAAATTCTAAAGAATTTGACAGAAAAGGTTTCAGCCATTGAGACACTAACTAACCAAATGCACCTAAAGAGGGATAGTCGCCTCACCTCAATTAGCCACCCCTTGCAACGTGTCATCAAAGACTTCCTGTCTTCTTCACGGCAGCGAGACATCACACTGAATGTTATCACCTTGCTGTGATGTCATGGCAACAAGGATATACAGTGTATGTGTGTGCATACGTGTGCATGTTTTTGTGTTTGTGTGTGTGTGTGTGAGCGTGTGTGTGCATGCACATGTGTGCGTTTCAAAGACAATATGGGTGAGGCGGAGTGGGTGTGACTGTTATCAGACTGTGGGGTGCTTCAGGGGAGATCACAGAGTATAAATACCACTGTTAAAGGCCGAGGAACAGAGGGTCTCTTTAGGGAGAGGGACCCAGAGTCTAGGATGAAGATAGGGAGAGTGTCTCTCTCTGGCTGTCTCTCTGTCTACTGCTAATTCCTCTGAATGTGCTCCTTCAGGCTTTTAGTCCTCAGATTCCCAGAAGTCATTCAGTGTTATGACAACGGTCTGTCCTTTAGGTTCCATTCAGTTCTGATGAGTGTCATTGTTTCCATATTAAGAGCTGTGTCCCTATTGCTCTGTCTTACTCAATGAACCAGTAAAAAGTACTTCCTGATTTTCCATTTACTGGAAATAAGTTATAAACGCTAATGCCGTAAAAGGGATTCCACAAGGAAGCAAGACAGATCTATTAGCCACATGTAAAATAGTTGCAATAAACTGAACAACTGAACAATTTCAACAGGCTATTAACAGGATTTTAAATGGATTCCAACCTTGGCACACACAATGGCACGTTGTCGTCTCAAATATCTCAAAGGGACTTGCTGTGCTCTCCCCCCACCGTATGTCTTAGAGATGTTCTCAATTGTTGTGATTAAACCACTATATCATTAAACCTGCAATTACTGAGAAGAACGAGATACATTTCTGCTGTCATCTGACTCATTTCAATACAAAGGATTCAAATAACTCACACTGGTGTAAAGTACTTAAGTAAAAATACTTTAAAGTACTACTTAAGTAGATTTTTGGTGTATCTGTACTTCACTATGTATATTTTTGACAACTTTTACTTTTACTTCACTACATTCCTAAAGAAAATAATGTACTTTTTACTCCATACATTTTCCTTCACACCCTAAAGTACTCTTTACATTTTGAATGCTTAGCAGGACAGGAAAATGGTCCAATTTACACCCTTATCAAGAGAACATCCCTGGTCATCCCTACTGTCTGGCGGACTCACTAAGCACAAATGCTTTGTTTGTACATGATGTCTGAGTGTTGGAGTGTGCCCCTGGCTAACCATACATTCTTAAAACAAGAAAATTGTGCCGTCTGGTTTGCATAATATAAGGAATGTGAAAGGATGTATACATTTACTTTTGATACTTAAGTACATTTAAAACCAAATACTTTTAGACTTTTACTCAAGTAGTATTTTACTGGCTGACTTTCACTTTTACTTGAGTAATATTCTATAAAGGTACCTTTAATTTTCCTTACTCCACCATTCCGCTTTACTTAATAACATTTTTCAGTTGTTCCTAAATGTAGTTTCAGCTTATGTCAGAAATTATGTCTAATGCAATCTGAGAGTAGCCTGATCCCAGATCTGTTTGTGTTTGGCATGTGATCATGACCATAGGGGTTGTCAAGACAGTAAGAACAGATCTTGGAGCAGGCTAAGCTGAGAGGTGTTCAACCCTGTAGTGACCTCCTGTGGGACCCTGATCATGATGACCTGCCAATGAATTTGCACGTTAGCATTTCAGGCAAATCCTAATTTAAGTCAAATGATCACTTAGTTATGCTTTGATATCAATGGGAGACTAAGTGAAAATTCAATTAAAGTTAGGATTTGCCTCTTCAAGTTCAACAGCCACATGTCTTTTACTTTACTCTTCATCTAACCATCCCGACCAAACATAAACACTGTCTGATTTAGTGCTTTCTCTCCCAAACACACAACCTTCTCCATGGCAACATGACTTCTGTGTAAACAGTTTACAAAAAGGACTCACCCAGAATCAGGAGATGCAGTCTGCCTGTCATGGTGAAGAATAATCTCACTATGAGAATCACAACGCACAAGATTAGACCAGGGCTGAAACTCTGCCCCTATCTGAACGGTCTATTCAAAAGTGTGATAAAGATCCGGCTTCTCTTTTTTCTCAGGAGTTTCTCCAAACTTCTCAGGGTTGTTTTACTGAAGAAAAATGGCACCCATATCCATCAACTCAGTCAAGCTTCTGTCTAGTAGATTGAGCTCTGCTGACATCACCAAATGAGAGATAAAATGACAAGTAGTCACTGTGCTCTCATCACTTGCCTAGAACTCTGTGTCTCTCACTCACTCTCCTTCTCTTCCACCCTGTGTGTTTGGCTGTGGTGGTCTGGGCTGTGTCTGGCTCACTGGCATACTAAGAGGTTTCTGGGCAGAGTTTCAGTTGAGCCGCTGGTGTTGAGTCACGCCCCTGAGACAGTGAGGGAGCGAAATGAGGTTGGAGGACGAGGAGGGGGCAACTGCTGCTGTTTCATTTTATGATCTCTGCTCTTTAGGGTTCCATGACTTTAAATCATAACATTTGATTTACGCACAGAAAGAAAATGACTTGTTTTTAATGTCCATTGTTAGTGGATTCCACTGGGAGTTTTGTATATTACACTACATTGTTACATTGTTATCAGTATGAACAGACGCCATCTGCTCAAAGACAAAAAGGAGAGAACCATATATTTGTCATCACCACCATTAATAGACAACCACAGCCTATGGGAGTGTGTCCAAGCAGTGTTCTGTATAACAATGAACAGTCTCACAACCCAGACTCCTTCATGTCTGATTCCATTTAGGCCACACAGTTTGATAGAGTGGAGGAAGTGGAAAACAAGGTTGTAGACAGAAAGAAAGACATAGAGAGGGGGAGGAAACTATTTGCACATCATTACAACACAGTATATATCCATAATATGACATTTGAAATGTCTTTATTCCTTTAGAGAGAGAGAGAGAGAGAGATCATGGAACCCTAAAGAGCAGTGATCAACAAAATGACTAGGAAATACATTTATTTCCATGACAGCATTAAAAGCAATTTTGGATTGACCAATGTAGATATTTTCAAAAAGATGCAACTTAAAATGTATATTTTACCGAATCTTTTGGACGTCAGAGTAATGTTGAGGGAATCCTATTTTGTGATATACAAAACCTTGCAGAGAGCCTTTCCAACTATCCAATCTCTTAAAAAAAAAAAACTATTGGAACCAAGACTTAAAAAGAACTGATATTGGCACAAGTTGGAGGAAATGTTGGAACATAACTAACTACATTACAGTTAACAAAAATGTATGCTTAATCCAGTATAAACTAAACTAATGTATAGAATGTATTATACAAGAGACAACATTCACAAATTCTACAGCTCAATGGCAGAGTCTTGTAAATCTAACAATGACTCAATAATACATGCCTTCTGGGAATGATCTAAAGTCCAAAAGTTTTCAGTCTGCATATTTCAAGACATGGCATATGAGGGTGCAATGAGGTACTCAATGGGTTGGACTATACTTTTTTGGTCAATCATCTTGAAAAAACATATATTTAAAAACTGGAAATCAACCAATCCTCCATTGTTAACACAATGGAAAGGTGAAATGCTTTATTATTTAAATGTTGAAAGTGTGTGGGCGACGGAGAGAAACAAAGTGGTGCAGTTTGAGGCGAGAGTGATGCAGCGCTGGAGATGGGGGTGTGAGCATGTGTGTCTGGGCAGGTGTGATGTAATGGATGTTTTGTAATGTTGTTGTTTGTATGTGTATGTTTTGTGTTGTAAAAAATAAAAAAACATACTAAATAATTATTTTACACACCTTCCTAATCTTGATTTGCACCCCGTTTTGCTCTCAGAACAGCCTGAATTCCCCGGGGCATGGACTCTACAAGGTGTTGAAAGCATTCCACAGGGATGCTGGCCAATCTTGACCCAATGCTTCCCAAATTTGGGTGAAGTTGGCTGGATGTCCTTTGGGTGGTGGACCATTCTTGATACACACAGGAAACGAATCAGCGTGAAAAACCCAGCAGCATTGCAGTTCTTGACACACTCAAACTGGTGCACCTGGCACCTACTACCGTACCCCATTCAAAAGCACTTAAATCTTTTGTCTTGCCCATTCACCTTCTGAATGACAGACATACATAATACATTTCTCAATTGTCTCAAGGTTGAAAATCATTCATGAACCTGTCTCCTCCCTTCATCTACACTGATTGAAGTGGATTTAACAGGTGGCATCAATAAGGGAGCTTAGCTTTCACCTGGATTCACCTGGTCAGTCGATGTCATGGAAAGATCAGGTGTTCCTAATGTTTTGTACATTCAGTGTATATACTAACTAATGCTAATGGGTCCTTACCTCCCATCTTATAACTCTTAGCTCCCAATAACTGTATACAGGGTCTGTTCATACAAGTATAGCTCTGTCTAATTTGGGACTTGGGGTGAGGACATTTGGGTGATGGGTGAGGACGGCCATCTGGAATACATCAGTGTTCCTCGCTCCTAAACAATAGCACAGGCATGGAGCTCTGGTGACCTGTGGACCTAGTGGTGACAGACAACTGGCATGGCATGGCCTTGACTGGTTTCATTCTGGTGTCCAGGGAGGAGCAGCAGTTTTACTGTACTGTGACCTTGGTGTGACTAGAATCTGACCTGGGAAAGACTTTAGTGGTGCCAACAATGGATCAAAGAATTCATCAAGATTCCTAGTGTGGGTCTGTTGTACGTACTGCCCTTAGGTGCCAAGGATTCTTATGGTAGTGATGAGTGAACTCTGGCTAAGTTACACCGTCAAATGATACTGTGAACTAATGCAGAGAAAAGGAATGTGATTAAAGAGATGCAGTTTTGAGATATTTGAGCAGGTGGGGCCTAAAAAACATTTTGATAACCAACCATTTATCCCTTACAAAATAATCACTGCCAATAATTAATCTAGTGTAGCTCATTTCCCCACATAACTTTCTTACAGTACATAAAAACACAAAGAATAGCTTAGTGGGCAGATGTACTTCCTCACACTCACAATGAGTATGTACACAAAGCCTTTGCTTTAGATAATGTAGTTCTTATACATGGGATTACAATAGTATTTAGCCTGCTGTACATGTTCTGGATCCTACTAGAGAAGAAGTGGAGCACAGATGTATAAATAGTCCACCACAGACTTTATTCAGAGCTGACGTTAAAGCCAGTCAGTGAGGGTGGGCTACAGTACCAAGGAAAAATAAAACATTTCACTAAATACACGAAAACCCTAATTCATGTCAAATGTCATGTCAGATGTCATGTCAGATTAAAGTTCGCCCTTCTGTTTTACCCTTTGAGTTTACCCTTCTTGCTTCATCATATTACCCCAGACTTAGAAAAATAGGCTTGTTCACCAAAATAGCCTGACTGATTGTAATGCATAACCACTGGGCACAGACATCAGTTCAACGTCTAGTTTGGATTTACATTTGGTTGAGCTGTCAACTAACTTGAATTGAATGTGAATTCAACCTGAAATCAACCACAAATTTCACCCTGTCATTGGATTTAGGTTAAAAGTTAGGTGATAAAAATACCAAATTCCCTTACGTTGATGAATTTTTGCAAACCTAATCAGTTTTTTTGGTTGAAATGACATGGAAACAGTGTTGATTCAACCAGTTTTTGCCCAGTGTGTAAGTGGTTGTCACTGATCTTGGAGTGGTTATTATGGGTCAATGTACATTCACTTCACAGACCAGTTCATTCTGTCCCAAAGGTCCTCCTCTAGCCATCCAACACACACAATTCCACACAGTCCCTTTATATGCTAGCGAGCCAATCACAGGCCAATAGATATGATCTTGGCACGGTTCCAGCTCATCCTGTTGTCTCCTCACCCCTTTTCCTGTTCATGCAGAGGATGAATATATTAGACAAATGTTTGGGCTTTATTTCGGATCTATTTGTTTTTTATTGTGTTTCTTCTAAAGGCTCAAACAATCGAGACAACCCTCAAACATGGGCTGCCTGTCTCAACTACTACCTGACCTGGACCAGACCAGAGGCCTGACTGGAGCCGGCGCAGCATCGGGGGAGGAAATGGTTGTGTTCATTAGGGCACACCCCATGAAAACTTTTTGCAAACGGAAAATGAAAACAAGTGTTTTTGACCCACATAGTCACATAAAATATAAAGAATATGACATACTGTTCCTATAACATAACATACCCAAACTGTTTTAGTTGGAGCAGAATCAATCAAAAGTCATTACAAGATATCAAAATGATCTAATATCTAGTGTAGATCATCTCTTCACAGCTCGCTCTGTGACTTCCTTGCTCTCTTACTCTACGCCAGCCTTTTATAAAGCAGAATATATTTAACTCAACCCTGAAAACCACCCTCTCATAACCACATCCCCTTATAAAACACAAGCTGTTGCTCTGCAACCAATGAAGTGTTGCGTTGCAAAAATAAACAGAACTGTTGCATCATGTCAAGCATTACAGCAGCACCACCATATAGCTGATAAACTGCACTGCATAGATTACGTTTTGATGACTTTCTTGATGGAAAAAAGATCTTAAAATGAGAGCTCCTTGCCTGTCCACAATGGAAAGTGACACTCTAACACCAGTCTGAGGTGGTTGATCACAGCTTCAGAACTTTCACTAGTGTGTGAACAACGTGGTACTGTTGGCTATACAGTATGTAGGCAAAAGGGTACCGACCCTGGTCCCACTGTTAACCAGCCCCTGAATAGATAGCCTGGTCCCAGATCTGTTTGTGCCAATGGCGTGACAATGACCATAGCGGTTGGCAAGACAGCGCAAACAGATCTGGGACCTGGCTATTGAATAGATACCCTGATGGTGACATCATAGGTTCCATTTCCTGGCAGCTGTTTTAGGAACGCTGTAAAATCTGCTGCTTCCTGTGTCAGGGTATGGACAGTGAGGTAGAGAGACGTTGGTGAGGTATTTAAAAACAAACTTTTCAACCAAATCTTCTCATTATATGAGAAGGCAAGAGAAGGCAGCCTGTCCTATTTGTGGCTGAGCAAACTTTTCTTTTCGGAAATCATGATTTACATTTTTTTATTTATAGAATTTTAATGTTGACGCACTGTGTATGCTTCCCGCAAATTGTGCTGTCGTCCACACACTCGTTTCTATCTACATGTGGGTAAAAAACACCATTAGGAAAAGGAAACTCTCACCATTTCATACATGATGACATCCTGTATATGCCTGATATGCTCTCTGGATGTACACATCTTTTGATATTTAGTGTTATCACCAGTTTTCTTTGGCATCTTACCTTCACACGTGGCTCTTTGGCCAAATGTAAAACTTTCCGCTCCAGTACTGGAGACAAACCCCTCATTGCAGATGCAGGAGTAGGACCCTAACACATTGTGACACTCGGCATTGGGACAACAGGTGTCCTTATTCTCCAAACACTCGTTGATGTCTTGAGGCACAGAGAAAGGAATAGTCAGTCACACCTCAAATGCAAACGTAGAATATACACTGGACAAAAATTTAAACGCAACATGTAACTGTTGGTCCCATGTTTCATGAGCTGAAATGTTGTGTACAAATTTGTTTACATCCTTGTTAGTGAGCATTTCTCCTTTGCCAAGATAATCCGGCATATCAAGAAGCTGATTATACAGCATGATCATTACACAGGTGCACCTTGTACTGCGGACAATAAAAGGCCACTCTAAAATGTGCAGTTTTGTCACACAACACAATGCCACAGATTTCTCAAGTTTTGAGGGAGCGTGCAATTGACTTCAGGAATGTCCACCAGAGCTGGTGTTAATTTCTCTACCAAAATCCGCCTCCAATGTTGTTTTAGAGAATTTGGCAGTACTTCAAACCGGCATAGCGATCGCAGACAGCATGTATGGCGTTGTGTGGGCGAGTGGTTTGCTAATGTCAACGTTGTGAACAGAGTGACCCGATGGTGGCGGTGGGGTTATTGTATGGGCAGGCATAAGCTATGGACAACGAACACAATTGCATTTAATCTATGACAATTTGAATGCACAGAGATACAGTGACGAGATCCAGAGACCCATTGACGTGCCCTTCATCAGCCGCCATCACCTTATGTTTCAGCATGATAATGCACAGCCCCATGTCGCAAGGATCTGTACACAATTCCTTGAAGCTGAAAATGTCCCAGTTCTTTCATGGCCTGCATACTCACCAGACATGTTGAGCATGTTTGGAATGCTCTGGATCGACGTGTGCGACAGCGTGTTCCAGTTCCGATCAATATTCATCAACTTCACACAGTCATTGAAGAGGAGTGGGACAACATTCCACAGGCCACAATCAACAGCCTGATCAACTCTATGTGAAGGAGATGTGTTGCGCTGCATGAGGCAAATGGTGGCCACTTCAGATACTGACTGGTTTCTGATCCACGCCCCTTCCTTTTTAAAGGTATCTGTGACCAACAGATTCATATCTGTATTCCCAGTCATGTGAAATCCATAGATAATGGTCTAATTTATTTATTTCAATTGATTGATTTCCTTATATGAACTGTAACTCAGTAAATTATTTTAAATTTTTGCATGTTGCGTTTATATTTTGTTCAGTACAGTATAGTCACTATAGTGAATAAGTGTATGGATTCCAAAATTGCAGCAGTGCTGTGTTCTCTGGCCAGGACTGCAATGTATAGAAATGCTATAAGGTAACTAAAAAAGAGAGTTGTTTACCTATACATTTTTCAGGTGAGGCAGCTGTGAAGTTCATCCGCTGTGATGATGATCTGAACCCAAGAGCACATTGACAGTAGAAGCTTCCTTCAGTGTTGATGCATGCTGCATTCTCACCACAGATTTGTGGTGTTACAGGGTCATCGTCATAGTAATCACTAGGAGGATTACACTCATCCTCATCTGGGGTCAAAAACAGAGGCATTGAGAAAGTGTGAAGAGAGGTAGAATGGTTGGGGAATGGGAATGGTCATTTAAAATATAATAGAGATATACAGTTGAAGTCGGAAGTTTAGATACACCTTAGCAAAATACATTTAAACTCAGTTTTCACAATTCCTGACATTTAATCCAATTAAAAATCCCTGTCTTAGGTCAGTTAGGATCACCACTTTATTTTAAGAATGTGAAATGTCAGAATAATAGTAGAGAGAATGATTTATTTCAGCTTTTATTTCTTACATCACATTCTCAGTGGGTCAGAAGTTTACATACACTCAATTAGTATTTGGTAGCGTTGCCTTTAAAATTGTTTAACTTGGGTCAAATGTTTCAGGTAGCCTTCCACAAGCTTCCCACAATAAGTTGGGTGAATTTTCGCCCATTCCTCCTGACAGAGCTGGTGTAACTGAGTCAGGTTTGTAGGCCTCCTTGCTCGCACACGCTTTTTCAATTCTGCCCACAAATTTTCTATGGCATTGAGGTCAGGGCTTTGTGATGGCCACTCCAATACCTTGACTTTGTAAGCCATTTTGCCACAACTTTGGAAGTATGCTTGGGGTCATTGTCCATTTGGAAGACCCATTTGTGACCAAGCTTTAACTTCCTGACTGATGTCTTCAATATATCCACATCATTTTCCTACCGCATGATGCCATCGATTTGTGATGCACCAGTCCCTCCTGCAGCAAAGCACCCCCACAACGTGCTTCACGGTTGGGATGGTGTTCTTCGGCTTGCAAGCCTCTCCCTTTTTCCTCCAAACATGATGATGGTCATTATGGCCAACAGTTCTATTTTTGTTTCATCAGACCAGAGGCCATTTCTCCAAAAAGTACAATGTTTGTCCCCATGTGCAGTTGCAAACGGTAGTCTGGCTTTTTATGACGGTTTTGGAGCAGTGGCTTCTTCCTTGCTGAACGGCCTTTGAGGTTATGCCGATATAGAACTTGTTTTTACTGTGCATATAGATACTTTTGTACCTGTTTCCTCCAGCATCTTCACAAGGTCCTTTGCTGTTGTTCTGAAATTGATTTGCACTTTTAGCACCAAAGTACGTTCATCTCTAGGAGACAGAACTCGTCTCCTTCCTGAGCGGTATGACGGCTGTGTTGTCCCATGATGTTTATACTTGCATACTATTGTTTGTACAGATGAACGTGGTACCTTCAGGCGTTTGGAATTTGCTCCCAAGGATGAACCAGACTTGTGGAGGTCTACAAGTTTTTTTTCTGGGGTCTTGGCTGATTTCTTTTGATTTTCCCATGATGTCAAGCAAAGAGGCACTGAGTTTGAAGGTAGGCCTTGAAATACATCCACAGGTACACCTCCAATTGACTCAAAATATGTCAATTAGTCTATCAGAAGCTTCTAAAGCCATGACAACATTTTCTGGAATTTTCCAAGCTGTTTAAAGGCACAGTCAACTTAGTGTATGTAAACTTCTCACCCACTGGAATTGTGATACAGTGAATTATAAGTGAAATAATCTGTAAACAGTTGTTGGAAAAATTACTTGTGTCATGCATAAAGTAGATGTCCTAACTGACTTGCCAAAACAATAGTTTGTTAACAAGAAATTTATGGAGTGGTTGAAAAACGAGTTTTAATGACTCCAACCTAAGTGTATGTAAACGACTTCAACTGTATATAGAAGATATCATACAAGACAGACATGTACATACCGATGCAATCTTTCTCAATTTTCGAGAATCCTGGGGGACAGCCTGATACATGTTCCATCAGCGGGGCAAGGTGAAGAGCTGCAGAGGAAGCAACAGGCAGATTCTCCAATAAGTTGTCCCATTATCATATGGTCAGTGCTATCCTGGATACTTGGAACATCCCTACCCTAAAGCCTAACCCTAACCGTAACCCTCACCTTACCCTAACCTTCCCCCTTACCTTTTTACATTTCAAATTTAATATGGTAGGGACGTCCCAAGGATCCTGGATAGCACAGAACATTAATGGTATTGGGGGAATGCCCGGGAACATGTGTAATATTGACAAGTACATGACAAAACTACTTTTGTAGAACCAACCTTTTACTATGATTGTAAGGTTGTAACATTAATCAGTTGGAGAGGTTTCAGGAACAGAAACTTACAGCAATAGTTTGTAAAGGTTTAAAGGTTTATCTCTCTCTGTTCAAAAAGGTATACCCCCTATCTGGATTTCAGCAGATTGTTCCTATGGCAACTGTGCTCACAGGATATGCCCATAATAACCCCTGAATTGCACACGGCTGTCCGGAGGTGACCATTTCCTCTTTACCAGGAAGCCATCACTTGGCATGGGACTATGTGATAATGACTGTAAACCTCCTGAGTCTGTATGATAGTGAATGGGTAGTCAGTCCATTGTGGTAATGAGTGGAGAGAAGAGGCAGCAGTAGTGTGGAATGTTGTGGTCACAGAGAGAGTCTTCTAAAATTCCAAGCATCTGCCTCTAACCCTAGGAAGCTCTTTGCCACCTTCTCCTCCCTCCTGAATCCTCCTCCCCCCCCCCCCCCCCCCCTCCTCCCTCTCTTCGGATGACTTCGTCAACCATTTTGAAAAGAAGGTTGACGACATCCGATCCTCGTTTGCTAAGTCAAACGACACCGCTGGTTCTGCTCACACTGCCCTACCCTGTGCTTTGACCTCTTTCTCCCCTCTCTCCCCAGATGAAATCTCGCGTCTTGTGACGGCCGGCCGCCCAACAACCTGCCCGCTTGACCCTATCCCCTCCTCTCTTCTCCAGACCATTTCCGGAGACCTTCTCCCTTACCTCACCTCGCTCATCAACTCATCCTTGACCGCTGGCTACGTCCCTTCCGTCTTCAAGAGAGCGAGAGTTGCACCCCTTCTGAAAAAACCTACACTCGATCCCTCCGATGTCAACAACTACAGACCAGTATCCCTTCTTTCTTTTCTCTCCAAAACTCTTGAACGTGCCATCCTTGGCCAGCTCTCCTGCTATCTCTCTCAGAATGACCTTCTTGATCCAAATCAGTCAGGTTTCAAGACTAGTCATTCAACTGAGACTGCTCTTCTCTGTGTCACGGAGGCGCTCCGCACTGCTAAAGCTAACTCTCTCTCCTCTGCTCTCATCCTTCTAGACCTATCGGCTGCCTTTGATACTGTGAACCATCAGATCCTCCTCTCCACCCTCTCCGAGTTGGGCATCTCCGGCGCGGCCCACGCTTGGATTGCGTCCTACCTGACAGGTCGCTCCTACCAGGTGGCGTGGCGAGAATCTGTCTCCTCACCACGTGCTCTCACCACTGGTGTCCCCCAGGGCTCTGTTCTAGGCCCTCTCCTATTCTCGCTATACACCAAGTCACTTGGCTCTGTCATAACCTCACATGGTCTCTCCTATCATTGCTATGCAGACGACACACAATTAATCTTCTCCTTTCCCCCTTCTGATAACCAGGTGGCGAATCGCATCTCTGCATGTCTGGCAGACATATCAGTGTGGATGACGGATCACCACCTCAAGCTGAACCTCGGCAAGACGGAGCTGCTCTTCCTCCCGGGGAAGGACTGCCCGTTCCATGATCTCGCCATCACGGTTGACAACTCCATTGTGTCCTCCTCCCAGAGCGCTAAGAACCTTGGCGTGATCCTGGACAACACCCTGTCGTTCTCAACTAACATCAAGGCGGTGGCCCGTTCCTGTAGGTTCATGCTCTACAACATCCGCAGAGTACGACCCTGCCTCACACAGGGAAACGGCGCAGGTCCTAATCCAGGCACTTGTCATCTCCCGTCTGGATTACTGCAACTCGCTGTTGGCTGGGCTGCCTGTGCCATTAAACCCCTACAACTCATCCAGAACGCCGCAGCCCGTCTGGTGTTCAACCTTCCCAAGTTCTCTCACGTCACCCCGCTCCTCCGCTCTCTCCACTGGCTTCCAGTTGAAGCTCGCATCCGCTACAAGACCATGGTGCTTGCCTACGGAGCTCCGTACCTTCAGGCTCTGATCAGGCCCTACACCCAAACAAGGGCACTGCGTTCATCCACCTCTGGCCTGCTCGCCTCCCTACCTCTGAGGAAGTACAGTTCCCACTCAGCCCAGTCAAAACTGTTCGCTGCTCTGGCACCCCAATGTTGGAACAAACTCCCTCACGACGCCAGGACAGCGGAGTCAATCACCACCTTCCGGAGACACCTGAAACCCCACCTCTTTAAGGAATACCTAGGATAGGATAAAGTAATCCTTGTAACCCCCCCCCCCCCCCTTAACAGATTTAGATGCACTATTGTAAAGTGGCTGTTCCACTGGATATCATAAGGTGAATGCACCAATTTGTAAGTCGCTCTGGATAAGAGCGTCTGCTAAATGACTTAAATGTAAATGTAAATGTAAAACGATGTGTAGGCACTGTTTAAGTTCCACATTGATGGTGCTCTCTGTTTCACTCTAACTAGTAAAAAATATGAAGACAAAACGTTTTTAAATAGTGTAACATTTCATTGAGGAATCATCTGTCAAACAATGTTCTCTGATACAGTAGCTTTGTTCTCTCCCTTCACAACCCTCCATTTATCCTCCTCCACTCCATCTGCCAACCAGACTGACACTAACTTTCCAGCTGCTACCATTGAACTGAGTAGCAGAATGGATCTACCGTGTTTTCCCTCCACAGATAACTGTTTTGCCAGAGTGTGACAGTTGACATCATGGCTTGTCATTATTCTACCCTTAGGTGCCTCTCAAGGCTTATAATCTATTTCCCCTTGCATAGCTTTCAAGATGGCGCTGATAGACATGGTCGCCCTGTTCATGGCTCCTTTTTATGTTATTTCTCACCTTATTAGCGCAGAACATCCTTTGCATTATTACATACAGCCAGAAATAACTTTTGAACATTAAAGCGGCGGTAACTCACAAGCATTTTTGCAAGAAAACAACTTTCCTGAATTTGATCCTTTGTTCTTACCCCCCAAGGCAATTCCACTTATCCCAGTGACTGCTCCAAGATGCTGGCCGGTGGAGGCGTTAATACCACCCACTGCTTCCGAGTATATTACTCGCTAATGTTCAGTGCCTGGACAATAAAGTAGACAAGGTCAGGGCGAGGATCTCCTTCCATACTGTCCCTGTCCATACAGCCAGCTGTACATCGCGCAGACAGGAATAAAGAACTCTCCGGGAAAAAGAAAGGCAGATGTGTATGATTAACTACTCATGGTATGATTGTGGTAATGTACAGGAACTCAAGTCCTTTTGTTCACCCGACCTAGAATTCCTCACAATCAAATGCAGTCTGCATTACCTCCAGAGAGAATTCTCCACGGTCATCATCACAGCCATGTATATTCCCCCTCAAGCTGATACCATGACGGCTCTCAAGGAACTACACTGGACTTTGTGCAGACTGGAAACCGCATATCCTGAGGCCGCATTTATTGTAGCTGGGGACTTTAATAAAACAAATCTGACGAAAGCACTACTGAAGTTTTATCAACACATCATCTGCGTCACGCGAGCTTCAAAAACTCTCGACCATTGCTACTCTCCCTTCTGGGATGGCTACAAGGCCCTTCCCGGCCTAAATCAGATCACGCCTCCATCCTGCTCCTCCCTTCCTATAGGTAGAAACTAAAACAGGAAGTAGCCATGGTAAGGACTATTCAGTGCTGGTGTGACCAATCGGAATCCATGCTTCAAGATTGTTTTGATCACGCGGACAGAGAAATGTTCCGGGTTGCTTCTGTGAATAACATTGACGTATACACTGACACGGTGACTGAGTTCATCAGGCAGTGCATAGGGGATGTTGTTCCCACTGTGACTATTAAAACTGTGGATAGATGGCAGCATTCTTGCAAAACCACCGCATTTGACCATGGCAAGGTGACTGGGAATATAGTTGAGTACAAACAGTCCAGTTATGCCCTCCGTATGGCATTCAAACAGGCAAAACGTCAGTACAGAGACAAAGTGAAGTCGCAATTGAACAGCTCAGACACGAGACCTATGTGGCAGGGACTCCAGACAATCACGGATTATAAAGGGAAAACCAGCCACCGGACACCGACATCTTGCTACCTGACAAGCTAAACACCTTTGCCCGCTTCAAGGGAAACACAGTGCCGTGGACTGTAAGCTCTCGTTCTCTGTGGCCTATGTGAGTAAAACATTTAAGCATGCTAACCCTCGCAAGGCTGCCAGCCCAGACGTCATCCCTAGCCGCATCCTCAGAGCATGCACAGACCAGCTGGCTGGAGTGTTTACGGACATATTCAACCTCTCCCTATCTCAGTTCTGTCATCATGAAGTGCTTTGAGAGGCTAGTTAAGGATCATACCTCACCTGACACCCTAGACACACTGCATTTCGCATACCGCCTCAATAGATCCACAGATGATGCAATCACCATCTCACTGCACACTGCACTATCCCATCTGGACAATGACTTATGTAAGAATGCTGTTCATTGACTACAGCTCAACCTTCAACACCATAGTACCCTCCAAACTCATCATTAAGCTTGAGGACCTGGGTCTGAACCCCGCCCTGCGCAACTGTGTCCTGGACTTCCTGATGGGCTGCCCCCAGGTGGTGAAAGTAGGCAACAACACCTCCAGTACGCTGATCCTCAACACAGGGGCATGACAAGGGTGCGCGATCAGCCCCCTTGTGTACTCCCTGTTCACCCATGACTGCGTGGTCATGTTCGTCACGTTCATTTGCAGACGACAAAACAGTGGTAGGCCTGATTACCAACAATGACGAGACAGCCTACAGGGAAAGGGCTGAGGGCCCTGGGGGAGTGGTGCCAGGAAAATAATCTGTCCATCAACTTCAACAAAACAAAGGAGCTGATTGTGGACAGCAGAGGGAGCATTCCCCCATCCACATCGACGGGACCGCAGTGGAGAAGGTGAAAAGCTTCAAAGTCCTTGGCGCACACATCACTGACAATCTGAAATGGTCCACCCACACAAATTCGGCTTGGCCCATAAGACCCTCACAAACTTTTACAGATGCACCATTGAGAGCATCCTGTCGGGCTGTATCACCGCTTGTTACGGCAACTGCACCGTCCGCAAAGACAGGGCTCTCCAGAGGGTAGTGTGGTCTGCCCAATGTATTTCCCGGGGCATACTGCCTGGCCTCTAGGACATCTACAGTACCCGGTGTCACAGGAAGGCCAGGAAGACCATCATGGACCTCAGCCACCCGAGCCACGGCCTGTTCACCCCGCAACCATCCAGAAGGCGAGGTAAGTACAGGTGCATCAAAGCTGGAACTGAGAGGCTGAAAAACAGCTTCTATCGCAAGGCCATGAGACTGTTAAATAGTCACCACTAGCTGGCCACCGTCCAATACCTTGCCCTGAACTTTAATCACTGTCACTAGACGGCTACCACCTGGTTACTCTACCATGCACCTTAGAGGCTGCTGCCCTATGTACATAGTCATGGAACACTCGTCACTTTAATAATGGAACACTGGTCACTTTACATACTGTTTTATATACATATACTCCGTACTCCAACATTGCTCGTCCTAATATTTCTATATTTCTTAATTCCATTATTTTACTTTTTAGATTTGTGTGAATTGTTGTGTATTGTCAGATATTACTGCAAGCATTTCGCTACACCCCAATAACATCTGCAAAAAATATGTACGCGACCAATAACATTTTATTTTATTTGATACTTCTAAAGGTTTCAGCCATTGAGACACTAACTAACCAAATGCACCTAAAGAGGGATAGTCGCCTCACCTCAATTAGCCACCCCTTGCAACGTGTCATCAAAGACTTCCTGTCTTCTTCACGGCAGCGAGACATCACACTGAATGTTATCACCTTGCTGTGATGTCATGGCAACAAGGATATACAGTGTATGTGTGTGCATACGTGTGCATGTTTTTGTGTTTGTGTGTGTGTGTGTGTGAGCGTGTGTGTGCATGCACATGTGTGCGTTTCAAAGACAATATGGGTGAGGCGGAGTGGGTGTGACTGTTATCAGACTGTGGGGTGCTTCAGGGGAGATCACAGAGTATAAATACCACTGTTAAAGGCCGAGGAACAGAGGGTCTCTTTAGGGAGAGGGACCCAGAGTCTAGGATGAAGATAGGGAGAGTGTCTCTCTCTGGCTGTCTCTCTGTCTACTGCTAATTCCTCTGAATGTGCTCCTTCAGGCTTTTAGTCCTCAGATTCCCAGAAGTCATTCAGTGTTATGACAACGGTCTGTCCTTTAGGTTCCATTCAGTTCTGATGAGTGTCATTGTTTCCATATTAAGAGCTGTGTCCCTATTGCTCTGTCTTACTCAATGAACCAGTAAAAAGTACTTCCTGATTTTCCATTTACTGGAAATAAGTTATAAACGCTAATGCCGTAAAAGGGATTCCACAAGGAAGCAAGACAGATCTATTAGCCACATGTAAAATAGTTGCAATAAACTGAACAACTGAACAATTTCAACAGGCTATTAACAGGATTTTAAATGGATTCCAACCTTGGCACACACAATGGCACGTTGTCGTCTCAAATATCTCAAAGGGACTTGCTGTGCTCTCCCCCCACCGTATGTCTTAGAGATGTTCTCAATTGTTGTGATTAAACCACTATATCATTAAACCTGCAATTACTGAGAAGAACGAGATACATTTCTGCTGTCATCTGACTCATTTCAATACAAAGGATTCAAATAACTCACACTGGTGTAAAGTACTTAAGTAAAAATACTTTAAAGTACTACTTAAGTAGATTTTGGTGTATCTGTACTTCACTATGTATATTTTTGACAACTTTTACTTTTACTTCACTACATTCCTAAAGAAAATAATGTACTTTTTACTCCATACATTTTCCTTCACACCCTAAAGTACTCTTTACATTTTGAATGCTTAGCAGGACAGGAAAATGTTCCAATTTACACCCTTATCAAGAGAACATCCCTGGTCATCCCTACTGTCTGGCGGACTCACTAAGCACAAATGCTTTGTTTGTACATGATGTCTGAGTGTTGGAGTGTGCCCCTGGCTAACCATACATTCTTAAAACAAGAAAATTGTGCCGTCTGGTTTGCATAATATAAGGAATGTGAAAGGATGTATACATTTACTTTTGATACTTAAGTACATTTAAAACCAAATACTTTTAGACTTTTACTCAAGTAGTATTTTACTGGCTGACTTTCACTTTTACTTGAGTAATATTCTATAAAGGTACCTTTAATTTTCCTTAAGTATGACAATTGGGTACTTTATATGACAACTCCACCATTCCGCTTTACTTAATAACATTTTTCAGTTGTTCCTAAATGTAGTTTCAGCTTATGTCAGAAATTATGTCTAATGCAATCTGAGAGTAGCCTGATCCCAGATCTGTTTGTGTTTGGCATGTGATCATGACCATAGGGGTTGTCAAGACAGTAAGAACAGATCTTGGAGCAGGCTAAGCTGAGAGGTGTTCAACCCTGTAGTGACCTCCTGTGGGACCCTGATCATGATGACCTGCCAATGAATTTGCACGTTAGCATTTCAGGCAAATCCTAATTTAAGTCAAATGATCACTTAGTTATGCTTTGATATCAATGGGAGACTAAGTGAAAATTCAATTAAAGTTAGGATTTGCCTCTTCAAGTTCAACAGCCACATGTCTTTTACTTTACTCTTCATCTAACCATCCCGACCAAACATAAACACTGTCTGATTTAGTGCTTTCTCTCCCAAACACACAACCTTCTCCATGGCAACATGACTTCTGTGTAAACAGTTTACAAAAAGGACTCACCCAGAATCAGGAGATGCAGTCTGCCTGTCATGGTGAAGAATAATCTCACTATGAGAATCACAACGCACAAGATTAGACCAGGGCTGAAACTCTGCCCCTATCTGAACGGTCTATTCAAAAGTGTGATAAAGATCCGGCTTCTCTTTTTCTCAGGAGTTTCTCCAAACTTCTCAGGGTTGTTTTACTGAAGAAAAATGGCACCCATATCCATCAACTCAGTCAAGCTTCTGTCTAGTAGATTGAGCTCTGCTGACATCACCAAATGAGAGATAAAATGACAAGTAGTCACTGTGCTCTCATCACTTGCCTAGAACTCTGTGTCTCTCACTCACTCTCCTTCTCTTCCACCCTGTGTGTTTGGCTGTGGTGGTCTGGGCTGTGTCTGGCTCACTGGCATACTAAGAGGTTTCTGGGCAGAGTTTCAGTTGAGCCGCTGGTGTTGAGTCACGCCCCTGAGACAGTGAGGGAGCGAAATGAGGTTGGAGGACGAGGAGGGGGCAACTGCTGCTGTTTCATTTATGATCTCTGCTCTTTAGGGTTCCATGACTTTAAATCATAACATTTGATTTACGCACAGAAAGAAAATGACTTGTTTTTAATGTCCATTGTTAGTGGATTCCACTGGGAGTTTTGTATATTACACTACATTGTTACATTGTTATCAGTATGAACAGACGCCATCTGCTCAAAGACAAAAAGGAGAGAACCATATATTTGTCATCACCACCATTAATAGACAACCACAGCCTATGGGAGTGTGTCCAAGCAGTGTTCTGTATAACAATGAACAGTCTCACAACCCAGACTCCTTCATGTCTGATTCCATTTAGGCCACACAGTTTGATAGAGTGGAGGAAGTGGAAAACAAGGTTGTAGACAGAAAGAAAGACATAGAGAGGGGGAGGAAACTATTTGCACATCATTACAACACAGTATATATCCATAATATGACATTTGAAATGTCTTTATTCCTTTAGAGAGAGAGAGAGAGAGAGATCATGGAACCCTAAAGAGCAGTGATCAACAAAATGACTAGGAAATACATTTATTTCCATGACAGCATTAAAAGCAATTTTGGATTGACCAATGTAGATATTTTCAAAAAGATGCAACTTAAAATGTATATTTTACCGAATCTTTTGGACGTCAGAGTAATGTTGAGGGAATCCTATTTTGTGATATACAAAACCTTGCAGAGAGCCTTTCCAACTATCCAATCTCTTAAAAAAAAAAAAACTATTGGAACCAAGACTTAAAAAGAACTGATATTGGCACAAGTTGGAGGAAATGTTGGAACATAACTAACTACATTACAGTTAACAAAAATGTATGCTTAATCCAGTATAAACTAAACTAATGTATAGAATGTATTATACAAGAGACAACATTCACAAATTCTACAGCTCAATGGCAGAGTCTTGTAAATCTAACAATGACTCAATAATACATGCCTTCTGGGAATGATCTAAAGTCCAAAAGTTTTCAGTCTGCATATTTCAAGACATGGCATATGAGGGTGCAATGAGGTACTCAATGGGTTGGACTATACTTTTTTGGTCAATCATCTTGAAAAAACATATATTTAAAAACTGGAAATCAACCAATCCTCCATTGTTAACACAATGGAAAGGTGAAATGCTTTATTATTTAAATGTTGAAAGTGTGTGGGCGACGGAGAGAAACAAAGTGGTGCAGTTTGAGGCGAGAGTGATGCAGCGCTGGAGATGGGGTGTGAGCATGTGTGTCTGGGCAGGTGTGATGTAATGATGTTTTGTAATGTTGTTGTTTGTATGTGTATGTTTTGTGTTGTAAAAAATAAAAAAACATACTAAATAATTATTTTACACACCTTCCTAATCTTGATTTGCACCCCGTTTTGCTCTCAGAACAGCCCTGAATTCCCCGGGGCATGGACTCTACAAGGTGTTGAAAGCATTCCACAGGGATGCTGGCCAATCTTGACCCAATGCTTCCCAAATTTGGGTGAAGTTGGCTGGATGTCCTTTGGGTGGTGGACCATTCTTGATACACACAGGAAACGAATCAGCGTGAAAAACCCAGCAGCATTGCAGTTCTTGACACACTCAAACTGGTGCACCTGGCACCTACTACCGTACCCCATTCAAAAGCACTTAAATCTTTTGTCTGCCCATTCACCTTCTGAATGACAGACATACATAATACATTTCTCAATTGTCTCAAGGTTGAAAATCATTCATGAACCTGTCTCCTCCCTTCATCTACACTGATTGAAGTGGATTTAACAGGTGGCATCAATAAGGGAGCTTAGCTTTCACCTGGATTCACCTGGTCAGTCGATGTCATGGAAAGATCAGGTGTTCCTAATGTTTTGTACATTCAGTGTATATACTAACTAATGCTAATGGGTCCTTACCTCCCATCTTATAACTCTTAGCTCCCAATAACTGTATACAGGGTCTGTTCATACAAGTATAGCTCTGTCTAATTTGGGACTTGGGGTGAGGACATTTGGGTGATGGGTGAGGACGGCCATCTGGAATACATCAGTGTTCCTCGCTCCTAAACAATAGCACAGGCATGGAGCTCTGGTGACCTGTGGACCTAGTGGTGACAGACAACTGGCATGGCATGGCCTTGACTGGTTTCATTCTGGTGTCCAGGGAGGAGCAGCAGTTTTACTGTACTGTGACCTTGGTGTGACTAGAATCTGACCTGGGAAAGACTTTAGTGGTGCCAACAATGGATCAAAGAATTCATCAAGATTCCTAGTGTGGGTCTGTTGTACGTACTGCCCTTAGGTGCCAAGGATTCTTATGGTAGTGATGAGTGAACTCTGGCTAAGTTACACCGTCAAATGATACTGTGAACTAATGCAGAGAAAAGGAATGTGATTAAAGAGATGCAGTTTTGAGATATTTGAGCAGGTGGGGCCTAAAAAACATTTTGATAACCAACCATTTATCCCTTACAAAATAATCACTGCCAATAATTAATCTAGTGTAGCTCATTTCCCCACATAACTTTCTTACAGTACATAAAACACAAAGAATAGCTTAGTGGGCAGATGTACTTCCTCACACTCACAATGAGTATGTACACAAAGCCTTTGCTTTAGATAATGTAGTTCTTATACATGGGATTACAATAGTATTTAGCCTGCTGTACATGTTCTGGATCCTACTAGAGAAGAAGTGGAGCACAGATGTATAAATAGTCCACCACAGACTTTATTCAGAGCTGACGTTAAAGCCAGTCAGTGAGGGTGGGCTACAGTACCAAGGAAAAATAAAACATTTCACTAAATACACGAAAAACCCTAATTCATGTCAAATTGTCATGTCAGATGTCATGTCAGATTAAAGTTCGCCCTTCTGTTTTACCCTTTGAGTTTACCCTTCTTGCTTCATCATATTACCCCAGACTTAGAAAAATAGGCTTGTTCACCAAAATAGCCTGACTGATTGTAATGCATAACCCCTGGGCACAGGACATCAGTTTCAACGTCTAGTTTGGATTTACATTTGGTTGAAGCTGTCACTAACTGAATTGAATGTGAATTCAACCTGACATCACCACAAAATTTTCACCCTCCGTCATTGGATTTAGGTAAAAGTTAGGTGATAAAAATACCAAATTCCCTTACGTTGATGAATTTTGCAAACCTATCAGTTTTTTTGGTTGAAATGACATGGAAACAGGTTGATTCAACCAGTTTTTGCCAGTGTGTAAGTGGTTGTCACTGATCTTGGAGTGGTTATTATGGGTCAATGTACATTCACTTCACAGACCAGTTCATTCTGTCCCAAAGGTCCTCCTCTAGCCATCCAACACACACAACTCCACACAGGTCCCTTTATATGCTAGCGAGCCACTCACAGGCCAATAGATATGATCTTGGCACGAGTCCAGCTCATCCTGTTGTCTCCTCACCCCTTTTCCTGTTCATGCAGAGGATGAATATATTAGACAAATGTTTGGGCTTTATTTCGGATCTATTTGTTTTTTATTGTGTTTCTTCTAAAGGCTCAAACAATCGAGACAACCCTCAAACATGGGCTGCCTGTCTCAACTACTACCTGACCTGGACCAGACCAGAGGCCTGACTGGAGCCGGCGCAGCATCGGGGGAGGAAATGGTTGTGTTCATTAGGGCACACCCCATGAAAACTTTTTGCAAACGGAAAATGAAAACAAGTGTTTTTTGACCCACATAGTCACATAAAATATAAAGAATATGACATACTGTTCCTATAACATAACATACCCAAACTGTTTTAGTTGGAGCAGAATCAATCAAAAGTCATTACAAGATATCAAAATGATCTAATATCTAGTGTAGATCATCTCTTCACAGCTCGCTCTGTGACTTCCTTGCTCTCTTACTCTACGCCAGCCTTTTATAAAGCAGAATATATTTAACTCAACCTGAAAACCACCCTCTCATAACCACATCCCCTTATAAAACACAAGCTGTTGCTCTGCAACCAATGAAGTGTTGCGTTGCAAAAATAAACAGAACTGTTGCATCATGTCAAGCATTACAGCAGCACCACCATATAGCTGATAAACTGCACTGCATAGATTACGTTTTGATGACTTTCTTGATGGAAAAAAGATCTTAAAATGAGAGCTCCTTGCTGTCCACAATGGAAAGTGACACTCTAACACCAGTCTGAGGTGGTTGATCACAGCTTCAGAACTTTCACTAGTGTGTGAACAACGTGGTACTGTTGGCTATACAGTATGTAGGCAAAAGGGTACCGACCCTGGTCCCACTGTTAACCAGCCCCTGAATAGATAGCCTGGTCCCAGATCTGTTTTGTGCCAATGGCGTGACAATGACCATAGCGGTTGGCAAGACAGCGCAAACAGATCTGGGACCTGGCCTATTGAATAGATACCCTGATGGTGACATCATAGGTTCCATTTCCTGGCAGCTGTTTTAGGAACGCTGTAAAATCTGCTGCTTCCTGTGTCAGGGGTATGGACAGTGAGGTAGAGAGACGTTGGTGAGGTATTTAAAAACAAACTTTTCAACCAAATCTTCTCATTATATGAGAAGGCAAGAGAAGGCAGCCTGTCCTATTTGTGGCTGAGCAAACTTTTCTTTTCGGAAATCATGATTTACATTTTTTTATTTATAGAATTTTAATGTTGACGCACTGTGTATGCTTCCCGCAAATTGTGCTGTCGTCCACACACTCGTTTCTATCTACATGTGGGTAAAAAACACCATTAGGAAAAGGAAACTCTCACCATTTCATACATGATGACATCCTGTATATGCCTGATATGCTCTCTGGATGTACACATCTTTTGATATTTAGTGTTATCACCAGTTTTCTTTGGCATCTTACCTTCACACGTGGCTCTTTGGCCAAATGTAAAACTTTCCGCTCCAGTACTGGAGACAAACCCCTCATTGCAGATGCAGGAGTAGGACCCTAACACATTGTGACACTCGGCATTGGGACAACAGGTGTCCTTATTCTCCAAACACTCGTTGATGTCTTGAGGCACAGAGAAAGGAATAGTCAGTCACACCTCAAATGCAAACGTAGAATATACACTGGACAAAAATTTAAACGCAACATGTAACTGTTGGTCCCATGTTTCATGAGCTGAAATGTTGTGTACAAATTTGTTTACATCCTTGTTAGTGAGCATTTCTCCTTTGCCAAGATAATCCGGCATATCAAGAAGCTGATTATACAGCATGATCATTACACAGGTGCACCTTGTACTGCGGACAATAAAAGGCCACTCTAAAATGTGCAGTTTTGTCACACAACACAATGCCACAGATTTCTCAAGTTTTGAGGGAGCGTGCAATTGACTTCAGGAATGTCCACCAGAGCTGGTGTTAATTTCTCTACCAAAATCCGCCTCCAATGTTGTTTTAGAGAATTTGGCAGTACTTCAAACCGGCATAGCGATCGCAGACAGCATGTATGGCGTTGTGTGGGCGAGTGGTTTGCTAATGTCAACGTTGTGAACAGAGTGACCCGATGGTGGCGGTGGGGTTATTGTATGGGCAGGCATAAGCTATGGACAACGAACACAATTGCATTTAATCTATGACAATTTGAATGCACAGAGATACAGTGACGAGATCCAGAGACCCATTGACGTGCCCTTCATCAGCCGCCATCACCTTATGTTTCAGCATGATAATGCACAGCCCCATGTCGCAAGGATCTGTACACAATTCCTTGAAGCTGAAAATGTCCCAGTTCTTTCATGGCCTGCATACTCACCAGACATGTTGAGCATGTTTGGAATGCTCTGGATCGACGTGTGCGACAGCGTGTTCCAGTTCCGATCAATATTCATCAACTTCACACAGTCATTGAAGAGGAGTGGGACAACATTCCACAGGCCACAATCAACAGCTGATCAACTCTATGTGAAGGAGATGTGTTGCGCTGCATGAGGCAAATGGTGGCCACTTCAGATACTGACTGGTTTCTGATCCACGCCCCTTCCTTTTTAAAGGTATCTGTGACCAACAGATTCATATCTGTATTCCCAGTCATGTGAAATCCATAGATAATGGTCTAATTTATTTATTTCAATTGATTGATTTCCTTATATGAACTGTAACTCAGTAAATTATTTTAAATTTTTGCATGTTGCGTTTATATTTTGTTCAGTACAGTATAGTCACTATAGTGAATAAGTGTATGGATTCCAAAATTGCAGCAGTGCTGTGTTCTCTGGCCAGGACTGCAATGTATAGAAATGCTATAAGGTAACTAAAAAAGAGAGTTGTTTACCTATACATTTTTCAGGTGAGGCAGCTGTGAAGTTCATCCGCTGTGATGATGATCTGAACCCAAGAGCACATTGACAGTAGAAGCTTCCTTCAGTGTTGATGCATGCTGCATTCTCACCACAGATTTGTGGTGTTACAGGGTCATCGTCATAGTAATCACTAGGAGGATTACACTCATCCTCATCTGGGGTCAAAAACAGAGGCATTGAGAAAGTGTGAAGAGAGGTAGAATGGTTGGGGAATGGGAATGGTCATTTAAAATATAATAGAGATATACAGTTGAAGTCGGAAGTTTAGATACACCTTAGCAAAATACATTTAAACTCAGTTTTCACAATTCCTGACATTTAATCCAATTAAAAATCCCTGTCTTAGGTCAGTTAGGATCACCACTTTATTTTAAGAATGTGAAATGTCAGAATAATAGTAGAGAGAATGATTTATTTCAGCTTTTATTTCTTACATCACATTCTCAGTGGGTCAGAAGTTTACATACACTCAATTAGTATTTGGTAGCGTTGCCTTTAAAATTGTTTAACTTGGGTCAAATGTTTCAGGTAGCCTTCCACAAGCTTCCCACAATAAGTTGGGTGAATTTTCGCCCATTCCTCCTGACAGAGCTGGTGTAACTGAGTCAGGTTTGTAGGCCTCCTTGCTCGCACACGCTTTTTCAATTCTGCCCACAAATTTTCTATGGCATTGAGGTCAGGGCTTTGTGATGGCCACTCCAATACCTTGACTTTGTAAGCCATTTTGCCACAACTTTGGAAGTATGCTTGGGGTCATTGTCCATTTGGAAGACCCATTTGTGACCAAGCTTTAACTTCCTGACTGATGTCTTCAATATATCCACATCATTTTCCTACCGCATGATGCCATCGATTTGTGATGCACCAGTCCCTCCTGCAGCAAAGCACCCCCACAACGTGCTTCACGGTTGGGATGGTGTTCTTCGGCTTGCAAGCCTCTCCCTTTTTCCTCCAAACATGATGATGGTCATTATGGCCAACAGTTCTATTTTTGTTTCATCAGACCAGAGGCCATTTCTCCAAAAAGTACAATGTTTGTCCCCATGTGCAGTTGCAAACGGTAGTCTGGCTTTTTATGACGGTTTTGGAGCAGTGGCTTCTTCCTTGCTGAACGGCCTTTGAGGTTATGCCGATATAGAACTTGTTTTTACTGTGCATATAGATACTTTTGTACCTGTTTCCTCCAGCATCTTCACAAGGTCCTTTGCTGTTGTTCTGAAATTGATTTGCACTTTTAGCACCAAAGTACGTTCATCTCTAGGAGACAGAACTCGTCTCCTTCCTGAGCGGTATGACGGCTGTGTTGTCCCATGATGTTTATACTTGCATACTATTGTTTGTACAGATGAACGTGGTACCTTCAGGCGTTTGGAATTTGCTCCCAAGGATGAACCAGACTTGTGGAGGTCTACAAGTTTTTTTTCTGGGGTCTTGGCTGATTTCTTTTGATTTTCCCATGATGTCAAGCAAAGAGGCACTGAGTTTGAAGGTAGGCCTTGAAATACATCCACAGGTACACCTCCAATTGACTCAAAATATGTCAATTAGTCTATCAGAAGCTTCTAAAGCCATGACAACATTTTCTGGAATTTTCCAAGCTGTTTAAAGGCACAGTCAACTTAGTGTATGTAAACTTCTCACCCACTGGAATTGTGATACAGTGAATTATAAGTGAAATAATCTGTAAACAGTTGTTGGAAAAATTACTTGTGTCATGCATAAAGTAGATGTCCTAACTGACTTGCCAAAACAATAGTTTGTTAACAAGAAATTTATGGAGTGGTTGAAAAACGAGTTTTAATGACTCCAACCTAAGTGTATGTAAACGACTTCAACTGTATATAGAAGATATCATACAAGACAGACATGTACATACCGATGCAATCTTTCTCAATTTTCGAGAATCCTGGGGGACAGCCTGATACATGTTCCATCAGCGGGGCAAGGTGAAGAGCTGCAGAGGAAGCAACAGGCAGATTCTCCAATAAGTTGTCCCATTATCATATGGTCAGTGCTATCCTGGATACTTGGAACATCCCTACCCTAAAGCCTAACCCTAACCGTAACCCTCACCTTACCCTAACCTTCCCCCTTACCTTTTTACATTTCAAATTTAATATGGTAGGGACGTCCCAAGGATCCTGGATAGCACAGAACATTAATGGTATTGGGGGAATGCCCGGGAACATGTGTAATATTGACAAGTACATGACAAAACTACTTTTGTAGAACCAACCTTTTACTATGATTGTAAGGTTGTAACATTAATCAGTTGGAGAGGTTTCAGGAACAGAAACTTACAGCAATAGTTTGTAAAGGTTTAAAGGTTTATCTCTCTCTGTTCAAAAAGGTATACCCCCTATCTGGATTTCAGCAGATTGTTCCTATGGCAACTGTGCTCACAGGATATGCCCATAATAACCCCTGAATTGCACACGGCTGTCCGGAGGTGACCATTTCCTCTTTACCAGGAAGCCATCACTTGGCATGGGACTATGTGATAATGACTGTAAACCTCCTGAGTCTGTATGATAGTGAATGGGTAGTCAGTCCATTGTGGTAATGAGTGGAGAGAAGAGGCAGCAGTAGTGTGGAATGTTGTGGTCACAGAGAGAGTCTTCTAAAATTCCAAGCATCTGCCTCTAACCCTAGGAAGCTCTTTGCCACCTTCTCCTCCCTCCTGAATCCTCCTCCCCCTCCCCCCCCCCCCCCCTCCTCCCTCTCTTCGGATGACTTCGTCAACCATTTGAAAAGAAGGTTGACGACATCCGATCCTCGTTTGCTAAGTCAAACGACACCGCTGGTTCTGCTCACACTGCCCTACCCTGTGCTTTGACCTCTTTCTCCCCTCTCTCCCCAGATGAAATCTCGCGTCTTGTGACGGCCGGCCGCCCAACAACCTGCCCGCTTGACCCTATCCCCTCCTCTCTTCTCCAGACCATTTCCGGAGACCTTCTCCCTTACCTCACCTCGCTCATCAACTCATCCTTGACCGCTGGCTACGTCCCTTCCGTCTTCAAGAGAGCGAGAGTTGCACCCCTTCTGAAAAAACCTACACTCGATCCCTCCGATGTCAACAACTACAGACCAGTATCCCTTCTTTCTTTTCTCTCCAAAACTCTTGAACGTGCCATCCTTGGCCAGCTCTCCTGCTATCTCTCTCAGAATGACCTTCTTGATCCAAATCAGTCAGGTTTCAAGACTAGTCATTCAACTGAGACTGCTCTTCTCTGTGTCACGGAGGCGCTCCGCACTGCTAAAGCTAACTCTCTCTCCTCTGCTCTCATCCTTCTAGACCTATCGGCTGCCTTTGATACTGTGAACCATCAGATCCTCCTCTCCACCCTCTCCGAGTTGGGCATCTCCGGCGCGGCCCACGCTTGGATTGCGTCCTACCTGACAGGTCGCTCCTACCAGGTGGCGTGGCGAGAATCTGTCTCCTCACCACGTGCTCTCACCACTGGTGTCCCCCAGGGCTCTGTTCTAGGCCCTCTCCTATTCTCGCTATACACCAAGTCACTTGGCTCTGTCATAACCTCACATGGTCTCTCCTATCATTGCTATGCAGACGACACACAATTAATCTTCTCCTTTCCCCCTTCTGATAACCAGGTGGCGAATCGCATCTCTGCATGTCTGGCAGACATATCAGTGTGGATGACGGATCACCACCTCAAGCTGAACCTCGGCAAGACGGAGCTGCTCTTCCTCCCGGGGAAGGACTGCCCGTTCCATGATCTCGCCATCACGGTTGACAACTCCATTGTGTCCTCCTCCCAGAGCGCTAAGAACCTTGGCGTGATCCTGGACAACACCCTGTCGTTCTCAACTAACATCAAGGCGGTGGCCCGTTCCTGTAGGTTCATGCTCTACAACATCCGCAGAGTACGACCCTGCCTCACACAGGAAACGGCGCAGGTCCTAATCCAGGCACTTGTCATCTCCCGTCTGGATTACTGCAACTCGCTGTTGGCTGGGCTGCCTGTGCCATTAAACCCCTACAACTCATCCAGAACGCCGCAGCCCGTCTGGTGTTCAACCTTCCCAAGTTCTCTCACGTCACCCCGCTCCTCCGCTCTCTCCACTGGCTTCCAGTTGAAGCTCGCATCCGCTACAAGACCATGGTGCTTGCCTACGGAGCTCCGTACCTTCAGGCTCTGATCAGGCCCTACACCCAAACAAGGGCACTGCGTTCATCCACCTCTGGCCTGCTCGCCTCCCTACCTCTGAGGAAGTACAGTTCCCACTCAGCCCAGTCAAAACTGTTCGCTGCTCTGGCACCCCAATGTTGGAACAAACTCCCTCACGACGCCAGGACAGCGGAGTCAATCACCACCTTCCGGAGACACCTGAAACCCCACCTCTTTAAGGAATACCTAGGATAGGATAAAGTAATCCTTGTAACCCCCCCCCCCCCCCCCCTTAAAAGATTTAGATGCACTATTGTAAAGTGGCTGTTCCACTGGATATCATAAGGTGAATGCACCAATTTGTAAGTCGCTCTGGATAAGAGCGTCTGCTAAATGACTTAAATGTAAATGTAAATGTAAAACGATGTGTAGGCACTGTTTAAGTTCCACATTGATGGTGCTCTCTGTTTCACTCTAACTAGTAAAAAATATGAAGACAAAACGTTTTTAAATAGTGTAACATTTCATTGAGGAATCATCTGTCAAACAATGTTCTCTGATACAGTAGCTTTGTTCTCTCCCTTCACAACCCTCCATTTATCCTCCTCCACTCCATCTGCCAACCAGACTGACACTAACTTTCCAGCTGCTACCATTGAACTGAGTAGCAGAATGGATCTACCGTGTTTTCCCTCCACAGATAACTGTTTTGCCAGAGTGTGACAGTTGACATCATGGCTTGTCATTATTCTACCCTTAGGTGCCTCTCAAGGCTTATAATCTATTTCCCCTTGCATAGCTTTCAAGATGGCGCTGATAGACATGGTCGCCCTGTTCATGGCTCCTTTTTATGTTATTTCTCACCTTATTAGCGCAGAACATCCTTTGCATTATTACATACAGCCAGAAATAACTTTTGAACATTAAAGCGGCGGTAACTCACAAGCATTTTTGCAAGAAAACAACTTTCCTGAATTTGATCCTTTGTTCTTACCCCCCAAGGCAATTCCACTTATCCCAGTGACTGCTCCAAGATGCTGGCCGGTGGAGGCGTTAATACCACCCACTGCTTCCGAGTATATTACTCGCTAATGTTCAGTGCCTGGACAATAAAGTAGACAAGGTCAGGGCGAGGATCTCCTTCCATACTGTCCCTGTCCATACAGCCAGCTGTACATCGCGCAGACAGGAATAAAGAACTCTCCGGGAAAAAGAAAGGCAGATGTGTATGATTAACTACTCATGGTATGATTGTGGTAATGTACAGGAACTCAAGTCCTTTTGTTCACCCGACCTAGAATTCCTCACAATCAAATGCAGTCTGCATTACCTCCAGAGAGAATTCTCCACGGTCATCATCACAGCCATGTATATTCCCCCTCAAGCTGATACCATGACGGCTCTCAAGGAACTACACTGGACTTTGTGCAGACTGGAAACCGCATATCCTGAGGCCGCATTTATTGTAGCTGGGGACTTTAATAAAACAAATCTGACGAAAGCACTACTGAAGTTTTATCAACACATCATCTGCGTCACGCGAGCTTCAAAAACTCTCGACCATTGCTACTCTCCCTTCTGGGATGGCTACAAGGCCCTTCCCGGCCTAAATCAGATCACGCCTCCATCCTGCTCCTCCCTTCCTATAGGTAGAAACTAAAACAGGAAGTAGCCATGGTAAGGACTATTCAGTGCTGGTGTGACCAATCGGAATCCATGCTTCAAGATTGTTTTGATCACGCGGACAGAGAAATGTTCCGGGTTGCTTCTGTGAATAACATTGACGTATACACTGACACGGTGACTGAGTTCATCAGGCAGTGCATAGGGGATGTTGTTCCCACTGTGACTATTAAAACTGTGGATAGATGGCAGCATTCTTGCAAAACCACCGCATTTGACCATGGCAAGGTGACTGGGAATATAGTTGAGTACAAACAGTCCAGTTATGCCCTCCGTATGGCATTCAAACAGGCAAAACGTCAGTACAGAGACAAAGTGAAGTCGCAATTGAACAGCTCAGACACGAGACCTATGTGGCAGGGACTCCAGACAATCACGGATTATAAAGGGAAAACCAGCCACCGGACACCGACATCTTGCTACCTGACAAGCTAAACACCTTTGCCCGCTTCAAGGGAAACACAGTGCCGTGGACTGTAAGCTCTCGTTCTCTGTGGCCTATGTGAGTAAAACATTTAAGCATGCTAACCCTCGCAAGGCTGCCAGCCCAGACGTCATCCCTAGCCGCATCCTCAGAGCATGCACAGACCAGCTGGCTGGAGTGTTTACGGACATATTCAACCTCTCCCTATCTCAGTTCTGTCATCATGAAGTGCTTTGAGAGGCTAGTTAAGGATCATACCTCACCTGA
Source organism: Salvelinus namaycush (assembly GCF_016432855.1). Taxonomy (NCBI): domain Eukaryota; kingdom Metazoa; phylum Chordata; class Actinopteri; order Salmoniformes; family Salmonidae; genus Salvelinus; species Salvelinus namaycush. The sequence goes on along the minus strand of NC_052347.1, from coordinate 20,018,001 downwards.
CACCCTAGACACACTGCATTTCGCATACCGCCTCAATAGATCCACAGATGATGCAATCACCATCTCACTGCACACTGCACTATCCCATCTGGACAATGACTTATGTAAGAATGCTGTTCATTGACTACAGCTCAACCTTCAACACCATAGTACCCTCCAAACTCATCATTAAGCTTGAGGACCTGGGTCTGAACCCCGCCCTGCGCAACTGTGTCCTGGACTTCCTGATGGGCTGCCCCCAGGTGGTGAAAGTAGGCAACAACACCTCCAGTACGCTGATCCTCAACACAGGGGCATGACAAGGGTGCGCGATCAGCCCCCTTGTGTACTCCCTGTTCACCCATGACTGCGTGGTCATGTTCGTCACGTTCATTTGCAGACGACAAAACAGTGGTAGGCCTGATTACCAACAATGACGAGACAGCCTACAGGGAAAGGGCTGAGGGCCCTGGGGGAGTGGTGCCAGGAAAATAATCTGTCCATCAACTTCAACAAAACAAAGGAGCTGATTGTGGACAGCAGAGGGAGCATTCCCCCATCCACATCGACGGGACCGCAGTGGAGAAGGTGAAAAGCTTCAAAGTCCTTGGCGCACACATCACTGACAATCTGAAATGGTCCACCCACACAAATTCGGCTTGGCCCATAAGACCCTCACAAACTTTTACAGATGCACCATTGAGAGCATCCTGTCGGGCTGTATCACCGCTTGTTACGGCAACTGCACCGTCCGCAAAGACAGGGCTCTCCAGAGGGTAGTGTGGTCTGCCCAATGTATTTCCCGGGGCATACTGCCTGGCCTCTAGGACATCTACAGTACCCGGTGTCACAGGAAGGCCAGGAAGACCATCATGGACCTCAGCCACCCGAGCCACGGCCTGTTCACCCCGCAACCATCCAGAAGGCGAGGTAAGTACAGGTGCATCAAAGCTGGAACTGAGAGGCTGAAAAACAGCTTCTATCGCAAGGCCATGCGACTGTTAAATAGTCACCACTAGCTGGCCACCGTCCAATACCTTGCCCTGAACTTTAATCACTGTCACTAGACGGCTACCACCTGGTTACTCTACCATGCACCTTAGAGGCTGCTGCCCTATGTACATAGTCATGGAACACTCGTCACTTTAATAATGGAACACTGGTCACTTTACATACTGTTTTATATACATATACTCCGTACTCCAACATTGCTCGTCCTAATATTTCTATATTTCTTAATTCCATTATTTTACTTTTTAGATTTGTGTGAATTGTTGTGTATTGTCAGATATTACTGCAAGCATTTCGCTACACCCCAATAACATCTGCAAAAAATATGTACGCGACCAATAACATTTTATTTTATTTGATACTTCTAAAGGTTTCAGCCATTGAGACACTAACTAACCAAATGCACCTAAAGAGGGATAGTCGCCTCACCTCAATTAGCCACCCCTTGCAACGTGTCATCAAAGACTTCCTGTCTTCTTCACGGCAGCGAGACATCACACTGAATGTTATCACCTTGCTGTGATGTCATGGCAACAAGGATATACAGTGTATGTGTGTGCATACGTGTGCATGTTTTTGTGTTTGTGTGTGTGTGTGTGTGAGCGTGTGTGTGCATGCACATGTGTGCGTTTCAAAGACAATATGGGTGAGGCGGAGTGGGTGTGACTGTTATCAGACTGTGGGGTGCTTCAGGGGAGATCACAGAGTATAAATACCACTGTTAAAGGCCGAGGAACAGAGGGTCTCTTTAGGGAGAGGGACCCAGAGTCTAGGATGAAGATAGGGAGAGTGTCTCTCTCTGGCTGTCTCTCTGTCTACTGCTAATTCCTCTGAATGTGCTCCTTCAGGCTTTTAGTCCTCAGATTCCCAGAAGTCATTCAGTGTTATGACAACGGTCTGTCCTTTAGGTTCCATTCAGTTCTGATGAGTGTCATTGTTTCCATATTAAGAGCTGTGTCCCTATTGCTCTGTCTTACTCAATGAACCAGTAAAAAGTACTTCCTGATTTTCCATTTACTGGAAATAAGTTATAAACGCTAATGCCGTAAAAGGGATTCCACAAGGAAGCAAGACAGATCTATTAGCCACATGTAAAATAGTTGCAATAAACTGAACAACTGAACAATTTCAACAGGCTATTAACAGGATTTTAAATGGATTCCAACCTTGGCACACACAATGGCACGTTGTCGTCTCAAATATCTCAAAGGGACTTGCTGTGCTCTCCCCCCACCGTATGTCTTAGAGATGTTCTCAATTGTTGTGATTAAACCACTATATCATTAAACCTGCAATTACTGAGAAGAACGAGATACATTTCTGCTGTCATCTGACTCATTTCAATACAAAGGATTCAAATAACTCACACTGGTGTAAAGTACTTAAGTAAAAATACTTTAAAGTACTACTTAAGTAGATTTTTGGTGTATCTGTACTTCACTATGTATATTTTTGACAACTTTTACTTTTACTTCACTACATTCCTAAAGAAAATAATGTACTTTTTACTCCATACATTTTCCTTCACACCCTAAAGTACTCTTTACATTTTGAATGCTTAGCAGGACAGGAAAATGTTCCAATTTACACCCTTATCAAGAGAACATCCCTGGTCATCCCTACTGTCTGGCGGACTCACTAAGCACAAATGCTTTGTTTGTACATGATGTCTGAGTGTTGGAGTGTGCCCCTGGCTAACCATACATTCTTAAAACAAGAAAATTGTGCCGTCTGGTTTGCATAATATAAGGAATGTGAAAGGATGTATACATTTACTTTTGATACTTAAGTACATTTAAAACCAAATACTTTTAGACTTTTACTCAAGTAGTATTTTACTGGCTGACTTTCACTTTTACTTGAGTAATATTCTATAAAGGTACCTTTAATTTTCCTTAAGTATGACAATTGGGTACTTTATATGACAACTCCACCATTCCGCTTTACTTAATAACATTTTTCAGTTGTTCCTAAATGTAGTTTCAGCTTATGTCAGAAATTATGTCTAATGCAATCTGAGAGTAGCCTGATCCCAGATCTGTTTGTGTTTGGCATGTGATCATGACCATAGGGGTTGTCAAGACAGTAAGAACAGATCTTGGAGCAGGCTAAGCTGAGAGGTGTTCAACCCTGTAGTGACCTCCTGTGGGACCCTGATCATGATGACCTGCCAATGAATTTGCACGTTAGCATTTCAGGCAAATCCTAATTTAAGTCAAATGATCACTTAGTTATGCTTTGATATCAATGGGAGACTAAGTGAAAATTCAATTAAAGTTAGGATTTGCCTCTTCAAGTTCAACAGCCACATGTCTTTTACTTTACTCTTCATCTAACCATCCCGACCAAACATAAACACTGTCTGATTTAGTGCTTTCTCTCCCAAACACACAACCTTCTCCATGGCAACATGACTTCTGTGTAAACAGTTTACAAAAAGGACTCACCCAGAATCAGGAGATGCAGTCTGCCTGTCATGGTGAAGAATAATCTCACTATGAGAATCACAACGCACAAGATTAGACCAGGGCTGAAACTCTGCCCCTATCTGAACGGTCTATTCAAAAGTGTGATAAAGATCCGGCTTCTCTTTTTTCTCAGGAGTTTCTCCAAACTTCTCAGGGTTGTTTTACTGAAGAAAAATGGCACCCATATCCATCAACTCAGTCAAGCTTCTGTCTAGTAGATTGAGCTCTGCTGACATCACCAAATGAGAGATAAAATGACAAGTAGTCACTGTGCTCTCATCACTTGCCTAGAACTCTGTGTCTCTCACTCACTCTCCTTCTCTTCCACCCTGTGTGTTTGGCTGTGGTGGTCTGGGCTGTGTCTGGCTCACTGGCATACTAAGAGGTTTCTGGGCAGAGTTTCAGTTGAGCCGCTGGTGTTGAGTCACGCCCCTGAGACAGTGAGGGAGCGAAATGAGGTTGGAGGACGAGGAGGGGGCAACTGCTGCTGTTTCATTTTATGATCTCTGCTCTTTAGGGTTCCATGACTTTAAATCATAACATTTGATTTACGCACAGAAAGAAAATGACTTGTTTTTAATGTCCATTGTTAGTGGATTCCACTGGGAGTTTTGTATATTACACTACATTGTTACATTGTTATCAGTATGAACAGACGCCATCTGCTCAAAGACAAAAAGGAGAGAACCATATATTTGTCATCACCACCATTAATAGACAACCACAGCCTATGGGAGTGTGTCCAAGCAGTGTTCTGTATAACAATGAACAGTCTCACAACCCAGACTCCTTCATGTCTGATTCCATTTAGGCCACACAGTTTGATAGAGTGGAGGAAGTGGAAAACAAGGTTGTAGACAGAAAGAAAGACATAGAGAGGGGGAGGAAACTATTTGCACATCATTACAACACAGTATATATCCATAATATGACATTTGAAATGTCTTTATTCCTTTAGAGAGAGAGAGAGAGAGAGATCATGGAACCCTAAAGAGCAGTGATCAACAAAATGACTAGGAAATACATTTATTTCCATGACAGCATTAAAAGCAATTTTGGATTGACCAATGTAGATATTTTCAAAAAGATGCAACTTAAAATGTATATTTTACCGAATCTTTTGGACGTCAGAGTAATGTTGAGGGAATCCTATTTTGTGATATACAAAACCTTGCAGAGAGCCTTTCCAACTATCCAATCTCTTAAAAAAAAAAAACTATTGGAACCAAGACTTAAAAAGAACTGATATTGGCACAAGTTGGAGGAAATGTTGGAACATAACTAACTACATTACAGTTAACAAAAATGTATGCTTAATCCAGTATAAACTAAACTAATGTATAGAATGTATTATACAAGAGACAACATTCACAAATTCTACAGCTCAATGGCAGAGTCTTGTAAATCTAACAATGACTCAATAATACATGCCTTCTGGGAATGATCTAAAGTCCAAAAGTTTTCAGTCTGCATATTTCAAGACATGGCATATGAGGGTGCAATGAGGTACTCAATGGGTTGGACTATACTTTTTTGGTCAATCATCTTGAAAAAACATATATTTAAAAACTGGAAATCAACCAATCCTCCATTGTTAACACAATGGAAAGGTGAAATGCTTTATTATTTAAATGTTGAAAGTGTGTGGGCGACGGAGAGAAACAAAGTGGTGCAGTTTGAGGCGAGAGTGATGCAGCGCTGGAGATGGGGGTGTGAGCATGTGTGTCTGGGCAGGTGTGATGTAATGGATGTTTTGTAATGTTGTTGTTTGTATGTGTATGTTTTGTGTTGTAAAAAATAAAAAAACATACTAAATAATTATTTTACACACCTTCCTAATCTTGATTTGCACCCCGTTTTGCTCTCAGAACAGCCTGAATTCCCCGGGGCATGGACTCTACAAGGTGTTGAAAGCATTCCACAGGGATGCTGGCCAATCTTGACCCAATGCTTCCCAAATTTGGGTGAAGTTGGCTGGATGTCCTTTGGGTGGTGGACCATTCTTGATACACACAGGAAACGAATCAGCGTGAAAAACCCAGCAGCATTGCAGTTCTTGACACACTCAAACTGGTGCACCTGGCACCTACTACCGTACCCCATTCAAAAGCACTTAAATCTTTTGTCTTGCCCATTCACCTTCTGAATGACAGACATACATAATACATTTCTCAATTGTCTCAAGGTTGAAAATCATTCATGAACCTGTCTCCTCCCTTCATCTACACTGATTGAAGTGGATTTAACAGGTGGCATCAATAAGGGAGCTTAGCTTTCACCTGGATTCACCTGGTCAGTCGATGTCATGGAAAGATCAGGTGTTCCTAATGTTTTGTACATTCAGTGTATATACTAACTAATGCTAATGGGTCCTTACCTCCCATCTTATAACTCTTAGCTCCCAATAACTGTATACAGGGTCTGTTCATACAAGTATAGCTCTGTCTAATTTGGGACTTGGGGTGAGGACATTTGGGTGATGGGTGAGGACGGCCATCTGGAATACATCAGTGTTCCTCGCTCCTAAACAATAGCACAGGCATGGAGCTCTGGTGACCTGTGGACCTAGTGGTGACAGACAACTGGCATGGCATGGCCTTGACTGGTTTCATTCTGGTGTCCAGGGAGGAGCAGCAGTTTTACTGTACTGTGACCTTGGTGTGACTAGAATCTGACCTGGGAAAGACTTTAGTGGTGCCAACAATGGATCAAAGAATTCATCAAGATTCCTAGTGTGGGTCTGTTGTACGTACTGCCCTTAGGTGCCAAGGATTCTTATGGTAGTGATGAGTGAACTCTGGCTAAGTTACACCGTCAAATGATACTGTGAACTAATGCAGAGAAAAGGAATGTGATTAAAGAGATGCAGTTTTGAGATATTTGAGCAGGTGGGGCCTAAAAAACATTTTGATAACCAACCATTTATCCCTTACAAAATAATCACTGCCAATAATTAATCTAGTGTAGCTCATTTCCCCACATAACTTTCTTACAGTACATAAAAACACAAAGAATAGCTTAGTGGGCAGATGTACTTCCTCACACTCACAATGAGTATGTACACAAAGCCTTTGCTTTAGATAATGTAGTTCTTATACATGGGATTACAATAGTATTTAGCCTGCTGTACATGTTCTGGATCCTACTAGAGAAGAAGTGGAGCACAGATGTATAAATAGTCCACCACAGACTTTATTCAGAGCTGACGTTAAAGCCAGTCAGTGAGGGTGGGCTACAGTACCAAGGAAAAATAAAACATTTCACTAAATACACGAAAACCCTAATTCATGTCAAATGTCATGTCAGATGTCATGTCAGATTAAAGTTCGCCCTTCTGTTTTACCCTTTGAGTTTACCCTTCTTGCTTCATCATATTACCCCAGACTTAGAAAAATAGGCTTGTTCACCAAAATAGCCTGACTGATTGTAATGCATAACCACTGGGCACAGACATCAGTTCAACGTCTAGTTTGGATTTACATTTGGTTGAGCTGTCAACTAACTTGAATTGAATGTGAATTCAACCTGAAATCAACCACAAATTTCACCCTGTCATTGGATTTAGGTTAAAAGTTAGGTGATAAAAATACCAAATTCCCTTACGTTGATAATTTTTTTTTGGAGTGGTGTTTATGGGTCAATGTACATTCACTTCACAGAGCAGGTCATTCTGTCCCAAAGGTCCTCCTCTAGCCATCCAACACACACAATTCCACACAGTCCCTTTATATGCTAGCGAGCCAACCACAGGCCAATAGATATGATCTTGGCACGGTTCCAGCTCATCCTGTTGTCTCCTCACCCCTTTTCCTGTTCATGCAGAGGATGAATATATTAGACAAATGTTTGGGCTTTATTTCGGATCTATTTGTTTTTTATTGTGTTTCTTCTAAAGGCTCAAACAATCGAGACAACCCTCAAACATGGGCTGCCTGTCTCAACTACTACCTGACCTGGACCAGACCAGAGGCCTGACTGGAGCCGGCGCAGCATCGGGGGAGGAAATGGTTGTGTTCATTAGGGCACACCCCATGAAAACTTTTTGCAAACTGAAAATGAAAACAAGTGTTTTTGACCCACATAGTCACATAAAATATAAAGAATATGACATACTGTTCCTATAACATAACATACGCAAACTGTTTTAGTTGGAGCAGAATCAATCAAAAGTCATTACAAGATATCAAAATTATCTAATATCTAGTGTAGATAATTTCTTCACAGCTCGCTCTGTGACTTCCTTGCTGTCTTACTCTACGCCAGCCTTTTATAAAGCAGAATATATTTAACTCAACCCTGAAAACCACCCTCTCATAACCACATCCCTTTATAAAACACAAGCTGTTGCTCTGCAACCAATGAAGTGTTGCGTTGCAAACATAAACAGAACTGTTGCATCATGTCGAGCATTACAGCAGCACCACCACATAGCTGATATACTGCACTGCATAGATTATGTTTTGATGACTTTCTTGATGGAAAAAATATCTTACAATGAGAGCGCCTTGCCTGTCCACAATGGAAAGTGACACTCTAACACCAGTCTGAGGTGGTTGATCACAGCTTCAGAACTTTCACGAGTGTGTGAACAACGTGGTACTGTTGGCTATACAGTATGTAGGCAAAAGGGTACCGACCCTGGTCCCACTGTTAACCAGCCCCTGAATAGATAGCCTGGTCCCAGATCTGTTTGTGCTAATGGCGTGACAATGACCATAGGGGTTGGCAAGACAGCGCAAACAGATCTGGGACCTGGCTATTGAATAGATACCCTGATGGTGACATCATAGGTTACATTTCCTGGCAGCTGTTTTAGGAACGCTGTAAAATCTGCTGCTTCCTGTGTCAGGGTATGGACAGTGAGGTAGAGAGACGTTGGTGAGGTATTTAAAAACAAACTTTTCAACCAAATCTTCTCATTGTATGAGAAGGCAAGAGAAGGCAGCCTGTCCTATTTGTGGCTGAGCAAACTTTTATTTTCGGAAATCATGATTTACATTTTTTTATTCATAGAATTTTAACAATTGTGTTGAGTCTCTTTCACCCACTCTCCCCATCTAATCACTCACCCCTCCCTCCTCCTCCTCGTCTCTCTTTTCCATTCAGCTTTCAACGTCATTGCAACGGTTGGAAGGATAGGCCTCCATTAGAGTCCTGTCATTTGTTTTTATCTGCCAACACCGCTTCCCTCAGACACCATTTATAGGAGCCATAATGTATTCACTTGTCCGGGCATCTTGGTTAGACATTTACAAACCTCGCCATGTAACTCTGTGTTGTTGTTTTTGTCGCCCTGCTTTGCTTTATCTTGGCCAGGTCGCAGTTGTAAATGAGAACTTGTTCTCAACTGGCCTACCTGGTTAAATAAAGGTTAAATAAAGAAATAAAATAAAATAATCGATGAGATGGGGAAACCTGGGATATTTTGAAAGGATAGTATGAGGCAGTATGGCTATAGGTTACATATAGTAGGACAGGCAGTATGGCTATAGGTTACATATAGTATGACAGGCAGTATGGCTAAAGGTTACATATAGTAGGACAGGCAGTATGGCTATAGGTTTCTTATAGTATGACAGGCAGTATGGCTATAGGTTACATATAGTATGACAGGCAGTATGGCTAAAGGTTACATATAGTAGGACAGGCAGTATGGCTATAGGTTACATATAGTATGACAGGCAGTATGGCTATAGGTTATGTATAGTATGACAGGCAGTATGGCTATAGGTTACGTATAGTATGACAGGCAGTATGGCAATAGGTTATGTATAGTATGACAGGCAGTATGGCTATAGGTTACGTATAGTATGACAGGCAGTATGGCTATAGGTTACGTATAGTATGACAGGCAGTATGGCTATAGGTTACGTATAGATTGACAGGCAGTATGGCTATAGGTTATGCATAGTATGACATGCAGTATGGCTATAGGTTACGTATAGTATGACAGGCAGTATGGCTATAGGTTACGTATAGTATGACAGGCAGTATGGCTATAGGTTACGTATAGTATGACAGGCAGTATGGTTATAGGTTACATATAGTATGACAGGCAGTATGGCTATAGGTTACGTATAGTATGACAGGCAGTATGGCTATAGGTTACGTATAGTATGACAGGCAGTATGGCTATAGGTTACGTATAGTATGACAGGCAGTATGGCTATAGGTTACGTATAGTATGACAGGCAGTATGGTTATAGGTTACATATAGTATGACAGGCAGTATGGCTATAGGTTATGTATAGTATGACAGGCAGTATGGCTATAGGTTACCTATAGTAGGACTATAGTAGTTACTTGTAATTAATGTGCACTTATACAGTACATTACCCATCTTGACAACCTGGCCCTCATTTTAAAGCTTCTAGTAGTTTCACTTTATTTCACAATAAGGTACAGAAATTAAGTGAATCTTCCAGAAGCTCTAAAATGAGGGCCAAGTTGTCAGAATGCAGTGACATTTGAAATGTGTTTTTCCTCATCCGGAATGACCAAGCTAGTTTACCCAGTTGGTACACTTTATTTTGGGGGCAAGTGCTAGCAATAACATTGCGTGGAGATATTTTTTTAACGTTGCACATTCATGGGTAAGTAATTGGAGCCTATTTAGCATAATCTCTCAGACACCCAGCGCATCCACAAGGGGTCACAACCTTTGTGACAGTTGTTAAGAATCGGATGCAGCTGAGAAGAAACAAAACACTAAGTTGGTGAATTTAGTGGAAACCTGTCCATTTGTAACAAGCATGGTAACAAGCATTCATTGTTACACCTCTATAATTACAGACCGCAATTACTGCCAGTCACATGTTGTTATTACAGTGTAACTTTGTTGTTACAGTTAACTACAAAACTTGTTACAGTGTAATTTCACATGTAATTACACTCTAATAAGGACCCCATAAAAGGAAATGTTACCCAACATGACCATCTAATGAAACAGGCGCACATCTGTCAAACTCAATTTACACCCACCTCCACAGTGGTGGAAAAAGTACTCAATTTACACCCACCTCCACAGTGGTGGAAAAAGTACTCAATTTACACCCACCTTCCACAGTGGTGGAAAAAGTACTCAGTTGTCATACTTGAGTAAAAGTAAAGACACCTTAATAAAAAAAGACTCAAGTAAAACTGAAAGTCACCCAGTAAAATACTACTTTAAGTATCTTGTTTTAAATGACACCCAACCCATGTGACAACCAGCTCCATCTCCTATACAGCACAGTTCATACTGTCGCCTGCACAGTTATAGCAGTGACAGGCCTGCAAACTGGGGAGGACAGATTGTTTATTTCAATCAACGCAGTAACCGAGAGAGGAGAGCAGGTTCCAGATAGGGTATGAAACTCTTATCTGTGGTGTTCACACAGGATGCTACTGCCCGTGTACAAGTAGAGAGGGGAGTTTGGCCCAAACGTTGTACTACTACTACTGAATCTGATGCCATAAATAAGTGCCGTACACAATAGTCAATGTTCCCACTTGTCGTTTGTAAATTCCTCCTGTTGTCCTGTAGTGTAAATGAGTCAATGCGATGACTGAAGGCTGTGAGAGAGTTGTCCAGGTCATATGTGGTTCAGGGGTGATACGGTGGAGAGGGCAGGACACACAACACAATCAACCCTATTAGCATTCGCTTTATTAATGAATTTTAGGACCATCAAGCAGTCATTTAGCAAACAGTGTTATTTAAATAGGTAGATTATCAGCATACCAGTAGCTGTGATCTGAAGTGTTGAGTGATTTACACAGGGATGTAGCGACATCTTGTGGACACATAGACGTGTTGCAACGCGTTTATAAAATAAAGTATTGTACATTTTTCATCTTTACGTTCGTTCACCGAAAATCTTTCCATTTCCCAACGGAATACAAAAAACGATACGTGTAATCTCTTACCAGCAGATTACAGACTACTTTTAAAAAACAGACGATTACTTGTTGGATTACGTTTAAATTCAGAAGGATGTTTGCACCTTTCTATATTCTCAATGACATTTAAATCAGCATTGAAAAGAGTTGACATTTTTCTGCCTGAATCTGACCTGAAGTCAGAGACCACTATGATAATGCGTTTGTTTGAATGATCGCGAGAAAATAGTATGAACAGGCTTTTATAGGCTACAGTCCAAGCTATGTCTTCCAATAGTGTGACTGTTGTCAGCATCCAAAGATGATCCAATAACGAATAAACGCTTGGAGGACGACAGCAGTGGTGTAGCCTACGGGCGTACAGATATCACTTATTATTGATATCTACATAGAGCATTGATGTGAATCACACTGCTGCTCTCTTATTTAGCTATTAGCTTTTTGCATATTATGGATAGTGGTTGTTGTGGATGGCTTCTCACAAATGTATACAGTACCAGTCAAAAATTTGGACACACCTACTCATTGCAGGGTTTTTCTTGATTTTTACTATTTTCTACATTGGAGAATAATAGTGAAGACATCACAACTATGAAATAACACATATTGAATCATGAAGTGACCAAAAAAGTGCTAAACAGGGCCTCCCGGGTGGCACAGTGGTCTAGGGCACTGCATCGCAGCGCTAGCTGCGCCACCAGAGTCTCTGGGTTCGCGCCCAGGCTCTGTCGCAGCCGGCCGCGACCGGGAGGTCCGTGGGGCAACTCACAATTGGCCTAGCGTCATCCGGGTTAGGGAGGGTTTGGCCGGTAGGGCCATCTCATCACGCTCCAGTGACTCCTGTGGCGGGCTGGGCACAGTGCGCACTAACCGAGGGGGCCAGGTGCGCGGCAGTGCGGCTTGGTTGGGTTGTGCTTCGGGGGACGCATGGCTTTCGACCTTCGTCTCTCCCGAGCCCGTACGGGAGTTGTAGCGATGAGACAAGATAGTAATTACTAGCGATTGGATACCACGGAAATTGGGGAGAAAAGGGGGTAAAAAAAAAAAAAAAGGGCTAAACAAATCAAAATATATTTTAGATTCTTCAAAGTAGCCACCCTTTGCCTTGATGACAGCTTTGCCCACTCTTGGTATTCTCTCAACCAGCTTCTCCTGGAATGCTTTTCCAACAGTCTTGAAGGAGTTCCCACATATGTTGAACACTTGTTGGCTGGTTTTCCTTCCCTCTGCGGTCCAACTCATCCCAAACCATCTCAATTGGGTTGAGGTCGGGTGATTGTGGAGGCCAGGTCATCTGATGCAGCACTCCATCACTCTCCTTCTTGGTCAAATAGCCCTTACACAGCCTGAAGGTGTGTTGGGTCATTGTCCTGTTGAAAAACAAATGATTGTCCCACTAAGCGCTAACCAGATGGGATGGCGTATCGCTGCAAAATGCTGTGGTAGCCATGCTGGTTAAGTGTGCCTTGAATTCTAAATAAATCCAAGACAGTGTCACCAGCAAAGCACCCCCACACAATTACACCTCCTCTTCCATGCTTCACGGTGGGAACAACACATGCCGAGATAATCCGTTCACCTACTCTGCGTCTCACAAAGACACGGCGTTTGGAACCAAAAATCTAAAATTTGAACTCAGACCAATGGACAGATTTCCACTGGTCTAATGTCCAATGCTTGTGTTTTTTGGCCCAACAAATCACTTCTTCTTATTGGTGTCCTTTAGTAGTGGTTTCTTTGCAGCAATTCGACCATGAAGGCCTGATTCACGCAATCTCCTCTGAACAGCTGATGTTGAGATATGTCTGTTACTTGAACTCTGTGAAGCATTTATTTGGGCTGAAATCTGCGAAAATATAGAAAATAATAAAAATAAAGAAAACCCCTGCAATGAGTAGGTGTGTCCTAAGTTTTGACTGGTACTGTATGTGTATTTTAACCCAATAATGGTTGATTTGAAGAAGTTTTAACTGCCTTTCATTCATTGTTTAAGCAATCAGTGGACAGCCAGGGAAAAATGGCTCTTGCAATGGCTGCACAGTGCGGATTCAGGGCCTGATTAATGCACGGGCTTACAGGGTCTGAATCCCTGGGGTTCAAGCCCGTAGGGGGCCCTTGATGCAGAGTGTAGATAGCCTGCTTCCGCTCTTCTAATCATCAGATGGGGGGAGGAGAGGAGGTAGGGGGCCCACGTGGGTAACAAGGGGGAGGTTGCCCTCCTTTCCCACACCGCCCTTCGCCAGAGGAGAGAGGCCACAGTTCATGGAGCAAAAAGATTTGCGTTTGAAACGACAGCGTCTGGGCACAGACCCAAGCGCTGGATCTGGGAGACCGAGGCAGGAAGACCTGGTTCACCGACAACCCCTGATCCCCCTCGGACACGGCCGATGCACCTGCAACATCCATTAATGGCCATCTATGTAAACTCTAACATTGATTTATCCTGCAATAGATGTTGTTCAATTGGTAATAGAAGTTGCGGTCTTCTTCTAATGCTGCTTAAAGGGAAAGTAATCCAAAAGTAACTGAAAGTAATCAGATTACGTTACTGAGTTAGGGTAATCCAAACGTTATGTCACTGATTACAATTTTGGACAGGTAACTAGCAACCGTAACGGATTGCATTTAGAAAGTAACCTACCCAAACCTGCTCCCAACACATTCTCAACTTATTTCCACAACAGAATGCCTTCAAACACATTTTAAATAAAGAAAGTTACATCCATAAAATAAAAAAGTATACACAATAATGTTATTTCAATACAAAGCAAACCCACAATACTGCCCTACAAAGGCAAAGCAGTAGCTATGTAAAAAAGTAACTGCAAAATCTGACTTCAAAGTCTTTTTCTGTCTAGACAGAGAGCAATTTCGGGTACTTCATGATATATTCTGATTGACTTGCTTGTTCTTGTGTCAGGAAACTAAATTTCACATTAATCAGATAATATACCTGGCCATTACAACAGATGAAATATATTTGACGAATTTGTAGTTACTGCATTTTGCCTTTGTAGGGCAGAATAGCCTAACATTTCTAGGCAATCACCTTTGACCTAATATTGAGTTTCTTGGCTCTAGATATGTTTAACATAGACATTATGTCATATTACAATGTCCAAGCAAAATAAGCTCTAGTCTACTGCAGAATCAAGGGTTTCCACCACTATTTACATACGTCTGTTAGAAATGATTCATTCCAATTTAGCGTAGGCTTCACAGGCCGTAGCCTAAAGTGGATCAGGCAGATATCTGCTCATTTGCTGAAACAATTCATGCACCTAACCCCAGTACCATTTGGATCAGATTGGTTGTGACCTGGTATTACTGTTTCTGATGGACAAATTGGCAACGCTCTACAGGCATAGGAAAGACACATCAATTAACTTTGAAGAACTTCCTCCACCTGAACAACTTAGAGTATTCATCCTCACTCATGCTCTCTAGATACTGAGCCAACTTCTCCGGTTTGGAGAAATCATCCACATGGACAAGGCATCACCTGGGATGAACTTCTCATAAACCTGTCTGGGCGGTCCTAGGGCAACTGGCACAGAGCCCAACTTCATGGCATTGAACAGTTTCTCAGTCATATAGTCAGGGTGTTCTCTCGTATTGTCAAATGACAAGTAGAACTTACAGCTGGCCACTGTGCTTGTGTATTCCTCATGACTCATTTGCTTGTTGTTAAAGTGGGCTCCATATGTGTTGATAGTGATGAACTTGCTCAGGAGTTGGTCAAATTTGACCCTATAGTGGTTCTCGTTCCAGTTGCTTACAATCCAGCAGTTTGTAACCTTCTTCTGAATGGGTAGGTCTTCCTCAATCGCACTGTTCTTGAAGACTAATCTCTTGCGCACTTTAATGTCAGCATTCCAACAGTAGTTCAACGTCACGTTGAAGAGTTTCCCCAGTCCAGATGTCTTACGTGTGTTCATTGGCGACTCAAAATTCATCCACACCCATTTGTGGAAGGTGGGCCTGGGGTTCTTGGGGCAGGTTGGATAAATCCTCATCGATCTCTCTGTGGTTGGATGAGAACGGCGTCTCCTTGACTGTACAGCTCCCTGTCCACTGTCAGATGACAGCCTTCGATGTTGAACGTTTGACCTGCAGGATGTGAGGTCGAAGTGATATTTGAAGTGCCAGAACCAGACCAGTAGTATGGTGTCTTTGTCTTGTGACATGGGTTGAACTGGAGAGAGATCTTTCGATGCCTCTGACTGTACCTTTGTATGGCATGGTGACAGCCCATGGTAGAACATAGTTAGGGCACAACCGAGCACAATGCCGATGAAGATATAATGATGTGCGTTGAGAGTTGGCTTCATCAGACATTGAAAAATAAAATAAGACATTGATGACTTTATAGATAATGTAAATATGCAAACTAAGCCTTTCAGGGTTTCCTTCTGATGAAATAAGGTCACTTCCATCTACAGTCTAATCAATTCACAAATTGGACTTGACTCTTATGGAGGAATTCCATGTCCAATTCAACAGTCGGGAATTTAAAGGGATTTGACCACAAACTCAAATTGCATTAAATCAAACCTTGCATTTAAAATCGCAGCACACTTCACAGTAAAAAAATGGAAGCGATAAAAAAACGAAATAAAAGGCAATAAAAGAGATTAATAACCAAACATAAAGGAAGTGCATATTCAACCAACAGAATGAAAACTTAAGGATAGGCATAGCGGTCTAAATTATTTAAGGTTGGGCATAGTATCAGGTATGAAGGTAAGACCCAGATGCAGACAACGTCGAATTAACAATGGTTTAATAATCCAACAGGGGAAGGCAATAGACAGGTCAAGGCAGGCAGGGGTCAGTAAACCAGAGGTGGGGGAAAGGTACAGGACGGCAGGGAGGGTCAGGTAGAGTGGTCAGGCAGGCGGGCTCAGAGTCAGGACAGGCAAGGGTCAAAACCAGGAGGGCGAGAAAAAGAGAGACTGGGAAAAGCAGGAGCTGAGACACAAAACGCTGGTTGACTTGACAAACAAGAACTGGCAACCGACAAACAGAGAACACGGGTATAAATACACAGGGGATAATGGGGAAGATGGGCGACACCTGGAAGGGGGTGGAGACAATCACAAAGACAGGTGAAACAGATCAGGATGTGTCACATAGGGGTCTAAATTATTTCATGGTTAGGTTTAGGGATTTAAATTATTTTATGGTTAGGTTTAGGGGTTTAAATTATTTTATGGTTAGGTTTAGGGGTTTAAATTATTTTATGGTTAGGTTTAGGGGTTTAAATTATTTTATGGTTAGGTTTAGGGGTTTAAATTATTTTATGGTTAGGTTTAGGGGTTTAAATTATTTTATGGTTAGGTTTAGGAATGAGGGTTATTGTTCAGTTAGGTTAGGAAAAGGCATAAACATTTATATTGGCTTAGCGTACCGCTGTCCGCCATTTATTTTCTGCCAGTTCAGTATACACTACCAAAACAAAAAGGATGACTTAAATACTGTAACAATAGGCCCAGTCCTCAATTGTGTCTCTTACCTGACAATGTATGTAATTTCCTAGCAATGGTGGTCAGAAATACAATGCTCCGCTCATGTACTGTATCACCACAATGAGATGTGCTTGTTTTTAAGCTGATACAGCTGGTTCCATAATAAGGGCAGTTTGGTAACCAGCTGAGCGGTGGGGCTGAGAAATGTAACCACTCTCAGGACCAGCCATGAAATCAAAATGATAGTTTTAACTATGTTTTGAAGCTATGCAGTGTAATGATCAAATTATGTAATTATTAATTTTGATTATATAATATAATTGCATTGTTTACAAACAATAGAGTAAAAAAAGCATATGTTTTCAGTTATGATGGTCTCAGCTCACGAGACATTTTACAAGTAATATTCTTCAATAATGAATGCCTAAATTGCAATGCAACTTTATTAGCAACTGTAAAATAGGGGTTAAAGGCACAAGGCCAGCATTCAACATGATAGAGTAGACGTAGGTAATCCTACTTTACCTAATGTGTCCATAATCAGTCATTTCACTGATCATTTCACTCATTTCACTGATCAGTCATTTCACTGACTTTGACAAGAGTCAAAGTCATTCCACAGAGGACCACGTGTCTGCAGGTTTTCGCTCCTCCCTTGTACTTGATTGATGAATTAAGGTCACTAATTAATAAGGAACTCCTACACCTGGTTGTCCAGGGCTTAACTGAAAGGAAAAAACTAAAACCTGTAGACAGTAGGCCCTCAATGGAATGAGTTTGACACCCCTGCTATACGGCATTAAAACACCCTACATCTCATCATATTGTAACGGAATTCTTCGTCCTCCTCTGGCGAGGAGTAAGAAATGTCGGACCAAGATGCAGCGTGGTGAGTATCCATTTTAATATGAATACTTGAAACAAACAAAATAACGAATAAACAAACGAAGACGAAACAGTCCCGTAAAGTGACAACACAAACACAGGAACACAGTAACAGGAACAATCACCCACAACCCACAATGACAAAACAGGCTACCTAAATATGGTTCTCAATCAGAGACAACGACTAACACCTGCCTCTGATTGAGAACCATATCAGGCCAAACACATAGAAACAGACAAACTAGACATACAACATAGAATGCCCACTCATATCACACCCTGACCAAACAAAACATAGAAACAAACAACGCAAACTAAGGTCAGGGCGTGACACATATTAATACACACAATCCATCAATATGGCAGTTAGAGCCATTCAAGTTCAGCAACGCATGGACATGTCCATACAAAGCCTCCCTATTATGTTAGTGTTGCAACCCTACAGCAAACAGAAGTTGTCCAACAAGAAATGGTTATTTTCCATTATGCCCTAATGAATACAACCCAGGCAAATACTAAGGTCCTGTTCACCAGGTCATGTCCATATCCTTAGGTATTAAGGGCGAGGGAAACATACCTGGTGCTGAATGGGGAGTAGAAAAACAACAAGGTGGGACGTCCCTTGCTCAACACTAGCCACGTTTCACTGAGATAAAGAGGAGAACAGGGAGATTGCAGTTATATGAATAATATGTAGATAACTGCTCACTAATACACTGAGCTTTTCTATAGTTGTTAGGAGACAAAATAATGACAGTTGATTTCATTTCATGTGAGGTGTTTTAAAAAAAAATAAAGGAAGAGGATAGCCATGGCCTAATGATTTACTTCAGGTTCTTGGATTGGAGATTATGTTACGCGGAGCGGAGCAGGTGATCCCAAAAGCAGACTCAGACGAGAAGACTGGGATAAGGTAACCAAGGTATTTATTGAAAAACAGGGGGACGATGGGGTGCAGGCCAGGGATAGCTCGGGCGGGCTGCAGGGAGCCAGGTGCTGAGGCTGGAGTGAGGGGAGTTCTCAGAATGGTATGTGCTAGCTGGGATGGTTTAAAAAACTCTCCTGGAAAAACACCTGGACATGGGGAGGATGAAGACCCTGTCAAACCGCAGCAACTTGTTCATATGAATTATATTTGAATGAAGGACTAGTGGGGTATCCTATGCACAGACACAGAGAAAACAACATGATTGGACAATAAAACTCACAGGGCTGAGCTTGCTTTATGCAGGTTTGCATCCTGTAGTCCTGCCCTATGCAACTGTAGGCCTAATAAAATTCCAGTTCATATTTTTGGATTGAAAAAGTCTAGGCAACCTAGTCATCCAAATTTGGTCCCACCCACTGGTCACAGATGTCAGTTCAAAGTCTAGTTTAATTTACATTTGGTTGAGATTTCAACTAATGTGAATTCAACTTGAAATCAACAGAAAATGTCACCATGTCATTGGATTTAGATTAAAAGTTGGGTGAAAAAAGGCCCAAGACATGCTAACCTCTCACCATTACAATTACATGGGAGGTTAGCATTTCTGGGGGGTATGACATTATAAACAAACAGCAAATGCATCCAACAAGTTTGTGGAGTCACAACCTTGATGTAATCATTGTGTGCTAATAATATGGCACCAAATGTTTTGACATATTGTTTGGAACAATAATAATCTTCAAACATGTAACATTTCCAGAGTTGGGTGTCTGGTACTTTTGAAGATATTATTAAAGGTCATTAACCAATCACAGCTCCCCTTTAGGGTTGCACATTCAACAAATCACAAGCAGAGGGAGTTCCCTTTTAAAACCTTTTCCCATTCACTGTGTTGGTGGTGCTTATAAAATGTATCATAGCTTAGCAGAGCACACTCTGGAAATGTAACAGTTGAAGTCTGAAGTTTACATACACTTACGTTGGAGTCATTAAAACTCGTTTTTCAACTACTCCACAAATTTCTTGAAAACAAACTATAGTTTTGCCAAGTCGGTTAGGACATCTACTTTGTGCATTTTTCCAACAATTGTCTACAGACAGAATATTTCACTTATAATTCACTGTATCACAATTCCAGTGAGTCAGAAGTTTACATACACTAAGTTGACTGGCCTTTAAACAGCTTGGAAAATCCCAGAAAATGATGTCATGGCTTTAGAAGCTTCTGATAGGCTAACTGACATAATTTGAGTCAATTGGAGGTGTACCTGTGGATGTATTTCAAGTCCTACCTTCAAACTCAGTGCCTCTTTGCTTGACATCATCGGAAAATCAAAAGAAATCAGCCAAGACCTCAGGAAAAAAATTGTAGACCTCCACAAGTCTGGATCATCCTTGGGAGTAATTTCCAAATGCTTGAAGGTACCACGTTCATCTGTAAAAACAATAGTACGCAAGTATAAACACCATGGGACCACGCAGCCGCCATACCGCTCAGGAAGGAGACGCATTCTGTCTCCTAAAGAGGAACGAACTTTGGTGCGAAAAGTGCAAATCAATCCCAGAACAACAGCAAAGGACCTTGTGAAGATGCTGGAGGAAACAGGTACAAAAGTATCTATATCCACAGTAAAACGAGTCCTGTATCGACATAACCTGAAAGGCCGCTCAGCAAGGAAGAAGCCACTGCTTCACAAAATAGATAGCATCATGAGGAGTAAAATTATGTGGATATATTGAAGCAACATCTCAAGACATCAGTCAGGAAGTTAAAGCTTGGTCGCAAATGGACAATGACCCCAAGCATACTTCCGAAGTTGTGGCAAAATGTCTTATGTACAACAACGTCAAGGTATTGGAGTTACCATCACAAAGCCCTGACCTCAATCCTATAGAAAATGTGTGGGCAGAACTGAAAAAGCCTGTGCGAGCAAGGAGGCCTACAAACCTGACTCAGTTACATCAGCTCTGTCAGGAGGAATGGGCCAAAATTCACCCAGCTTATTGTGGGAGGCTTGTGGAAGGCTACCTGAAATGTTTGACCCAAGTTAAACAATTTAAAGGAAATGCTACCAAATACTAGTTGAGTGTATGTAAACTTCTGACCCACTGAGAATGTGATGGAAGAAATAAAAGCTGAAATAAATCATTCTCTCTACTATTATTCTGACATTTCACATTCTTAAAATAAAGTGATGATCCTAACTGACCTAAGACAGGGATTTTTAATTGGATTAAATGTCAGGAATTGTGAAAAACTGAGTTTAAATGTATTTGGCTAAGGTGTATCTAAACGTTTGGCAAGGGGGGTTTGTAGAACTTCTGACTTCAACTGTATGTACAGTGGGGCAAAAAAGTATTTAGTCAGCCACCAATTGTGCAAGTTCTCCCACTTAAAAAGATGAGAGAGGCCTGTAATTTTCATCATAGGTACACTTCAACTATGACAGACAGAATTAGAAAAGAAAATCCAGAAAATCACATTGTAGGATTTTTTATGAATTTATTTGCAAATTATGGTGGAAAATAAGTATTTGGTCACCTACAAACAAGCAAGATTTCTGGCTCTCACAGACCTGTAACTTCTTCTTTAAGAGGCTCCTCTGTCCTCCACTCGTTACCTGTATTAATGGCACCTGTTTGAACTTGTTATCAGTATAAAAGACACCTGTCCACAACCTCAAACAGTCACACTCCAAACTCCACTATGACCAAGACCAAAGAGCTGTCAAAGGACACCAGAAACAAAATTGTAGACCTGCACCAGGCTGGGAAGACTGAATCTGCAATAGGTAAACAGCTTGGTTTGAAGAAATCAACTGTGGGAGCAATTATTAGGAAATGGAAGACATACAAGACCACTGATAATCTCCCTCGATCTGGGGTTCCACGCAAGATCTCACCCCGTGGGGTCAAAATGATCACAAGAACGGTGAGCAAAAATCCCAGAACCACACGGGGGGACCTAGTGAATGACCTGCAGAGAGCTGGGACCAAAGTAACAAAGCCTACCATCAGTAACACACTACGCCGCCAGGGACTCAAATCCTGCAGTGCCAGACGTGTCCCCCTGCTTAAGCCAGTACATGTCCAGGCCCGTCTGAAGTTTGCTAGAGAGCATTTGGATGATCCAAATGAACATTGGGAGAATGTCATATGGTCAGATGAAACCAAAATATAACTTTTTGGTAAAAACTCAACTCGTCGTGTTTGGAGGACAAAGAATGCTGAGTTGCATCCAAAGAACACCATACCTACTGTGAAGCATGGGGGTGGAAACATCATGCTTTGGGGCTGTTTTTCTGCAAAGGGACCAGGACGACTGATCCGTGTAAAGGAAATAATGAATGGGGCCATGCATCGTG
Organism: Salvelinus namaycush; assembly: GCF_016432855.1. Classification (NCBI taxonomy): domain Eukaryota; kingdom Metazoa; phylum Chordata; class Actinopteri; order Salmoniformes; family Salmonidae; genus Salvelinus; species Salvelinus namaycush. Next base: position 19,996,016 of record NC_052347.1, on the reverse strand, counting down.
AGATTTTGAGTGAAAACCTCCTTCCATCAGCAAGGGCATTGAAGATGAAACGTGGCTGGGTCTTTCAGCATGACAATGATCCCAAACACACCGCCCGGGCAACGAAGGAGTGGTTTCGTAAGAAGCATTTCAAGGTCCTGGAGTGGCCTAGCCAGTCTCCAGATCTCAACCCCATAGAAAATCTTTGGAGGGAGTTGAAAGTCCATGTTGCCCAGCAACAGCCCCAAAACATCACTGCTCTAGAGGAGACCTGCATGGAGGAATGGGCCAAAATACCAGCAACAGTGTGTGAAAACCTTGTGAAGACTTACAGAAAACGTTTGACCTCTGTCATTGCCAACAAAGGGTATATAACAAAGTATTGAGAGAAACTTTTGTTATTGACCAAATACTTATTTTCCACCATAATTTGCAAATAAATTCATTAAAAATCCTACAATGTGATTTTCTGGATTTTTTTTCTTCTAATTTTGTCTGTCATAGTTGAAGTGTACCTATGATGAAAATTACAGGCCTCGCTCATTTTTTTAAGTGGGAGAACTTGCACAATTGGTGGCTGACTAAATACTTTTTTGCCCCACTGTACTTGTAGAGTATATTATTCCAAACAATATGTCTTAAAATTAACAAAATCAAAAAGGGTACATTTGAGATATAAATATTTTTAATGTTGAATAAATTAATGGAAAATGTTGAATCTTAACACACTCCATACGTTAGATCACACTATAATGAGTATAATGTGTTTTCTGTATCATGTCTTACAGGAGGCATGTATAAGCTCTAAAAAGGGCCTAAAATGGCCACTTTCATTATTTATTGTAAATGTAAAATGCATGCCAAACATCCTTCCTGCCAATATACACTATATATACAAAAGTATATGGATACACCTTCAAATTAGTGGATTTGTCTATTTCAGCCAATCCCGTTGCTGACAGGTGTATATAATCGAGCACACAGCCATGCATTCTCCATAGACAAACATTGGCAGTAGAATGGCCTTATTGAAGAGTTCATTGACCTTCAACGTGGCACCGTCATAGGAGCCACCTTACCAACAAGTCGATATGTCAAATTTCGGCCCTGCTAGAGCTGCCCCGGTCAACTGTAAGTGCTGTTATTGTGAAGTGGAAACGTCTAGGAGACACAACGGCTCAGCCGCAAAGTGGTAGGCCACACAATCTCACAGAACAGAACCGCTGAGCGCTGAAGCGTGTAACGCATAAAAATCGTCTGTCCTCGGTTGCAACACTCACTACCCAGTTCCAAACTGCCTCTCGAAGCAAAATCAGCACAATAGCTGTTCGTCTGGTACTTCATGAAATTGGTTTCCATGGCCGAGCAGCCGCACACAAGCCTAAGATCACCATATGCAATGCCAAGCGTCGGCTGGAGTGGTATAAAGCTTGCAGCCATTGGACTCTGGAGCAGTCGAAACACATTCTCTGGAGTGATGAATCACGGTTTGGCAGATGCAAGGAGCACGCTACCTGCTCCAATGCATAGTGCCAACTGTAAAGTTTGGTGGAGGAGGAATAATAGTCTGGGTCTGTTTTTCATGGTTCGGGCTAGGCCCCTTAGTTCCAGTGAAGGCAAATCTTAATGCTACAGCATAGAATGACATTCTAGATGATTCTGTACTTCCTACTTTGTGGCAACAGTTTGGGGCCTGACAATGCCCCGTGCACAAAACGAGGTCCATACAGAAATGGTTTGTCGAGATCAGTGTGGAAGAACTTGACTGCCCTGCACAGAGCCCTGACTTCAGCCCCATCGAATGCCTTTGGGATTAATTGGAATGCCGACTGCGAACCAGGCCTAATCGCCCAACATCAGAACCCGACCTCACAAATGCTTTTGTGGCTGAATGGAAGCAATTCCCCGAAACAATCTTACAACATCTAGTGGAAAGCCTTCCCAGAAGGCTTTGGAGGCTGTGATAGCAGCAAAGGGGGGACCAACTCCATATTAATGCCCATGATTTTGGAATGTGATGTTTGACGAGCAGGTGTCCACATACTTTTGGTCATCTAGTATAGTCTTTATATGAGAATTGCCTGTCTGTTTACATTATAGTGCTTATATTTAGCTTTATTTAGGGTTGCAAAATTCAGGGAACTTTCAATAAATTCCCTGTTTTTTCAGAAATCCTCACTTATTCCCTCCTGATTTGCAACCCTAGCTCTATCTATCATAAACATAAAGGGCTTTCATAATTTACAGAAGGCTTGTGAGATAAACAGGAACTGAAGGATATTTGGCTCATCACAGGTGGTGAAAGTTTGAACTAAAGCTGTTTAATGGCAAGCAGTTTTTAGCCATAATATGTGTACACTACCTTTCAAAAATTTGGAGTCATTTAAAAATGTCCTTGTTTTATTTAAAAATGTCCTTGTTTTAGAAAGAAAATCATTTTTTTTTGTCCATTAAAATCACATCAAATTGATCAGAAATACAGTGTAGACATTGTTAATGTTGTAAATGACTATTGTAGCTGGAAACGGCAGAATTTTTTATGGAATATCTACATAGGCGTACAGAGGCCCATTATCATCAACCATCACACCTGTGTTCCAATGGCACGTTGTGTTAGCTAATCCAAGTTTATAATTATAAAAGGCAAATTTATCATTAGAAAGCCCTTTTGCAATTATGTTAGCACAGCTGAAAACTGTTGTGTTAATTAAAGAAGCAATAAAACTGGCCTTCTTTAGACTAGTTGAGTATCTGGAGCATCAGCATTTGTGGGTTTGATTACACGCTCAAAATGTCCAGAAACAAAGACCTTTCTTCTGAAATTCGTCAGTCTATTCTTGTTCTGAGAAATGAAGGCTATTCCATGCGAGAAATTGACAAGAAACTAAAGATCTCGTACAACGTTGTGTACTTCTCCCTTCACAGAACAGCGCAAACTGGCTCTAACCAGAATAGAAGGAGGAGTGGGAGGCCCCGGTGCACAACTGAGCAAGAGGACAAGTACATTAGAATGTCTAGTTTAAGAAACAGATGCCTCACAAGTCTGAAAAAGAGCTGATGTGAAACAATCTGATGTGATTGGTCAAAAGACCAATTAGTGGAAAAATATCAGAATTTGGCTGCCTGTGTAAACGCAGCCATAGAAGAAGCAAATCAATATCTGGTTTCAAAAGGACTCCTACCAAAGAGCAAATCTTTACTGTATGATGACAAGTTTAATCTTTACCTTACGATAAATATTTTGAGTATTTACTTCCTCCTTCTCTGATATTTACACTGCATTACACGTATGCATTGTCTTTTAAAATATTATTTACATTTCATGACACTACTTACACATCATATACTAGGGCTCTCCAACCCTGTTCCTCGAGAGCTATCATCCTGTAGGTTTTCGCTCCAACCCTAATCTAGCGCACCTGATTCTAATAATTAGCTGGTTGATAAGCTGCACCAGGTTATTTACAACTGGGGCTGGAGTGAGAACCTACAGGTGGGTCGCGCTCCAACCCACATTGACAAAACTAAGCACATTATGAAGGTGTGTATTTCTTTGACAAATTGCACACGGCAGGGAAGAGGGCAGTGTGTCTAAGGTGTGACATGAAGGGCAAAGGCTAGAGAGGCTGTCCCTCTGCCTGCAGTTGCACACCAGTTCTAGGCTTATTCTCACTCAAGGATGTGGAGGCACATGAGTGCAATGTGACTCAGCTAGGTGTCAGGTGTGGCTTTAAGTCAAAGCTAGCAACATCATTCTGTTTCAGTTCAAAGTCAAATCTCAAAGCTAGCAGGTAAGCACCCCTCACCCAGTATATTATTTCCTTGAAGAGCAGTGTGGAATGTGGTGTAGATATGAATTATTGGATGTAGCTGTTGTTCTCTATGTTTGAATGGAGTCTCTGTCTGATTTAGTGTTGAGTGTCCTATGCGTTTGTCTTTTATCAAGTCTGTATAATTGGTTGTGTTAAAAGGATTTTGTGTTTCTTTTAACAGAAGTCGAAACAGAAAGAACATCGGAATTAACGTTTTATCAGGTACCGTGTGTGTAGATCCTACATAGCTATATTCATGTATTTAAATATTAGCTGGCTTTATGGCAACTTGTTGGTATCAAACCAGTCACACAGGTTTGTTATTACCATGTCATTTATTGCCTACTCTGGTATTTCCTGTTGTATAACATGCTGTCTTTATTTGACTGCGTAGTATGTTTACGTAGAACCTGTCCTCTCATTAGTAATCCTTTAGGTTACGTATCCTGCAACCTGTAGTTAATTACCCTGGGCAAGGGTGAAATCCCAGCCCCCAACACATTGGGTCCCATGACTCCTTAGTTCAATAGTCTAACTGTATCCTCAATAGTTATTGATATATCCTATATTCTGGTTCAGAGGGTGGACTCTATACACACAATAGCCCGGATAAGTATCCAGAGTATTTGTTTAGTTTGACCACATGGCTAATTTGTTTCTCTGGATGGAAAGCATGTCCTGTGAACTCAGGATCTTAGTGACAACCACTGCCTCAGTCACTTCAGAAGTCACTAACCTAACAGAAACCTAAGCTTGTCTTATTGACTTTGATTACTGTTATGACAACCACATAATATGCATGACTAGTGAACCAATGAAATGGTCCGCTGATAGAGAACTAGCCTCGTCAGCAGATGTCTGCCCTCACCCTAAAACCTGTCTGAGTTTATGATTGACCAGTATTCCTCGTGCTAAAATAATCATTGTTAACTTCACGAATACATAATAATAGTAATTAGATGTGTTTGCCTGTTCTTAATAAACTTATAAACAGTCTTTCCTTTTGACAGGCCAAATGACGTGTCTTGGACCAATTGGGCACCGGCGCCTGATGGGCATTCTCCTGCTGGGCTGCTTGCTGACCTGTCTACTGTACCGACCTGCTATCACCTGGCTCCCTGTCCTGGCCAAGCACTTCCAGGCGGAGCACAAACAGGACGTTACCGTGCTGGTCTGGCACTGGCCCTTTGACCATCCCTTCAAACTGAACTCCTGCAGGTCCTTGTACAACATCGAAGGCTGTCACCTGACGGCGGACAGAGAGCTGTACAGTCAAGCGGATGCAGTTCTCATCCACCACAGAGAGATCGAAGAGGATTTATCCAACCTGCCCCAAGAACAACGGCCCTCCTTCCAGAAGTGGGTGTGGATGAATTTCGAATCCCCGGCACACACCAATAGAATACCTGGCTTGGAAGATCTGTTTAATGTGACTTTGAACTACAGGCAGGATGCAGACATCAACTTGCCTTATGGATCTCTCGTCCCTCGGACTAAAGAGAGGGAGGAGTTTGTCCCGCATAAAAACCGACTGGTCTGTTGGATCGTTAGCAACTGGAACCCAAAACACAAGAGGACTTGGTACTACATGGAGCTGCGCAAATTCATCAGGATTCACACCTACGGGGACCCTTTCAACAAAAAGGTATCTCTTAGTGAATACAGAATGATCGTGGCCAGCTGTAAATTCTACCTGTCTTTTGAGAACTCCGTCCATAAGGACTACATCACAGAAAAACTTTATAACGCTCTCAAGTTGGGCGCTGTTCCTGTGGTCATGGGCCCGACAAGAGGGAACTATGAGAAGTTCATCCCTGGAGATTCCTTCATCCATGTGGATGACTTCCGCTCGCCCAGAGCCCTGGCCAAACACCTCCTCTTCTTGGACGAGAATGAGGAGATGTACCGTAAATACTTCAAGTGGCAGAGGATCCACACAGTCCGCATCAACAGCTTCCCCATTCAGAATGCCTGCAACAGCTGTGAGTACATCAGAGGCCACCCTGAGAATCAGATGGTTGCTGAGCTCTATAAATGGTTCTGGGAGGAGTGATGCTGAGACACTTGGAGCAAATCTACTACAAATAAACAATATCCACTACTCCATAGTCAGGGATGGGGGGAACTGAGCAAAATGTATCTTTTACACAATGGCAGAAGTGCCAAAAATTATATTTCATTAAAGTACATTCACCGAACTTTCCCCACTTGAACAATTAATGGGGCGTTGCAAGTAATTTTAATATTTTTTACTTTTCTTCTGTCTTTTGCTACTGCTCTATCACATGTTAACTGATGTAAACAGTGTGGTGGTGACAACCAACGCTATCTGCCTGTTTACTATTGGGTCGTTCCACTAATGTTGAAACTATTCCTTTTTGTTAAATAGAACATCTAATAGTCAAATCATAGAGTAAAAGCAGATTAGCTGGTTCTCTTTTTGGCTGTTTCGGGGTGAAAAAACTGAGCGGGTCGGGCAGAACACGTCAACCGTGTTACTCATAGAGAGACAGGCTTTCATTCAATTGCCATTCCCTTTTGCAACAACCTTCCATTCCCCTGTCACAAGTGGATGTATGGCTTATTTAAGAAAAAATCATCAGCCCTTTTACTTTTTTTGACATTTAATAGGCCCTTAATATAGTCTTTCATTCTTTTGAGATGAGGGAAAATGTTTTTCTTTATAGTTGAACATGTGCTCTTTTAGACAAACTGTTAAAATTAGGTGAAATCAAAAGTTATTTTTGACAAAATTACACTTCTCAAAAGGCACCAAATTGGTGGAAAGACCCTATTAACATTACTGTGAGAAAGATTTGGTTTTGAACTGTAATACCTGTTGAGAAAGTCTGGTTACTGTTGAAGGTATTATAGCTCTCCTCCCTCTGGTCACTAGAATAGACTCTGAGAGATTCCACTGCGATCAGTCCTGCTTTTAACAAACCATGTGATTGGGAAAGTGATAAAGGGTAATATATGGTAGGTCTCACTCATATACAGGTAGTACTCCCTGTACTGTCAACAGTTGTTAGGCAATTACCTTTTACTGTACTATGGTTGCTAGGTTGTCACAATGAATGTGTCATGTATTTTCACACGTTAAGGGACCTTGTTCGCTCCACTGTTAGGCAACAGGGATTGATCACAGAAGACTGAGATTCAGTGTATGAATTAGGAAAATATTAATGTAGTACAGTGGTCTCCAGCACAATGACATTACTAAACCCAGTTTACACACCTGTTCCAATACAATACAATGCGGTAGTTTGAGACTCCACTCTTTACTGCCACCCAAGGGAGTTTTAAAGACGTAAATTAATATATGTTGCAGTACATCTGGCGACCACTAGACAGCACTGCAACCCCACTGTACACGTGCACGTTACGTTGTTGAAAAACCATTTGCATCAGTGTGAATATGAATATTTATATATGTGAGAAAATGAATACCATTTGTCAAATGAATGAATATCTGGGCTCAAATGAGAGGTTGGAGAAATGGTGGAGATTAGCTTGTTGCTTAATGGTTTAATTGAAACCTGCCGCTAATTAGCTATGGCTATAATCACCCAAACTTATGAACAACTCCATGATTTCTTCTTCGGCTCTTTCAAATGTAGAGAATAGAATGTGGCCCTGGGAATGAGTGTAAAATGACTGCATTATGAAGAACTCTTAAGTCTGCCCACAACTTTCACCCATTCTTATATCCCTTTGCCCTTTGAAGGATCCCTTCTAATGCTTTATTAACTGTACAGTACATACAGAAAACCCCTACATTCTTCTGCGTGTTTCATTATGTTTTGGTCATGGAAACTATTAGAATATCACTTTCTACCTCCTATTTCTATGTTTCCGGTCTATTTCTATCTCCGACCTCCACGAATGTCGGTTAATTTCCCATATTGATGTCGTCATTACCTCACTATGTGGTAACACATATGAGATAGATGACAATGCTTACTCTGAGACTTAGTCATGGGACTGGCTCTGTGGTTTTCAAAAAGGGGTAGAATACATCTACAGACGACTCTGGGTTTGGCAGATACCAGGAGAACGCTACCTGACTGAATGCATAGTACCAACCGTAAAGTTTGGTGGTGGAATAATGTCTGGGGCTGTTTTTCATTGTTCGGGCTAGGTCCATTAGTTCCAGTGAAGGGAGATCTTACCGCTACAGCATACAATGACATTCTAGATGATTCTGTGCTTCCGGCTTTGTGGCAACAGTTCGGAGAAGGCCCTTTCCTGTTTCAGCATGACATTGCCCCCGTGCACAAAGCAAGGTCCATACAGAAATGGATTGTCAAGATTGGTGTGGAAGAACTTGACTGGCCTGCACAGAGCCCTGACCTCAACCCCATCGAATGCCTTTGGGATGAATTGGAATGCCGACTGCAAACCAGACCTAACCGCCCAACCTAACTAATGCGCTTGCGGCTGAATGGAAGCAAGAAGAGTGGAGGCTGTTATAGCAGCCAACTCCATAATAGTGCCCATGATTTTGGAATAAGATGTTCTATGAGCAGGTGTCCACATACGTTTGGTCATGTAGTGTACCTGTCCATTACTGATGGCTGTCTCCTACCAGTCCCTTCTCTGTTATCCTTTCTTCTTGCTGCTCTCTCTCCTCTCTCTCTTCCCCCCCCCTAGGCTGTAAATTATTGAGCTCTTTCTTTCAAGGGGACCACTCCCTCATCAGATCTGTGGGCCATCGAGTTTGCTGCTTCACCGCTCCTTCACCCCCAGCAACAGCCGTCCCCACGTCACCTCCTGACATTGAAGAAATCACATGTCCCTCACTTTCTTTTCTACCACTCTCTCTCGCGCGCTTGCTTGCTGTAAATTTAGCTCTCTCCTCCCTTTCAACTTTCTCCCTCTCGTGTGTTACTTCCCCAACCTCCCTCTTTTTTCTCTACCACCCTCTCTGTTTTTCTGTAATGTCACGGCTCACTGCTGAGTGTCACTGAGTTGATGGAGAGGAAAAAAAATGGAGGAGTGAGGCAATGGAAGGAGGGTTGACGCAAGGGTGTGTGTGTGTGTACATTTTGTGAGAGACTTGAGAAAGAGATGAGGGAACGAGTGGGGGAGGGAGCTTCTGTCTGGTGTGGTAAAATGTTACAGCTTGGTGAAAAAACAGCAGACAGTCAGTCAATGCACCTCCCACTACTATAACTACTACAGTTCCATGTAGACTGGTGCTACACACACACTTCCCAAGTGATGTTCACTTACAGTCCCCCAAAATACCCCCCTCTCCAAAACACATCCCTTTCTCATGTCCATCCTGGCAAACCTATGGTTAATCCAACGTATTGTTTAAAATGTTATCAGCAACCTCTGACAGGGATAAACACTTGTTTGATGATTACATTACATGGGATAATACAATTTGAACAGGTTGTTTCCATTCTCCCTTTTCATATTCATCTCATTACATCTCATTCTGTTGATCTATTTCATGCTTTAGTGTGTAGTTCAGAACTCTAACTCTGGTAGATTAGTAAATGCCTGTTTTGATTGTACAGAGAACACTCTCTCTCTTTCTCTCTCATATTCAATTCAAAGGGCTTTACTGACATGAGAAACATGTTTACATTGCCAAAGCAAATGGAAAAGACAAACAAAGGAAACATTACACTCTCTGTAACGGCTGTCTAATTCCTCCTCCTCGGATGAGGACAAGGAGTAAGGGTCGTTACACTCACAAGTTAAAAGAATATAGACATTTCAAATGTTATATTATTGGCTATGTACAGTGTTGTAATAATGTGCAGGTAGATAAATATAGGTTGTATTTACAATGTTTGCACTCCACTGGTTTCCCTTTTCTCATGGCAACGGGCCAAAAATCTTGTGACTGCGGTATTTAGACTAACAGATATGGAAGTTTATCAACATTTGATTTGTTTTCAAATTCTGTGGGTTTGTGTGATCTGTGGGAAATATGTCCCTCTGAGGAGGCTGGTGGGAAGAGCTATAGGAGGATGGGTTCATTGTAATGGAACAGTATCAAACATATGGAAACCATATTCCATTGATTCCATTTCAGCTATTACAATGAGCCTGTCCTCCTACAGCTCCGCCCACCAGCCTCCTATGCTCCCTCACTCCCCAGACAGTCCTTGTTGTGTTGGTTTCATTGTGTTCCTGGCAGAAAGCAGTGAAGCAGACCCTAACAGTCCATTTTAGAAGCTGCCACTGTCTCTGATCTAAAACACAATCAGTGAGCCATTTTGCCTGCGTCCAACAGCAACATCAAAAAGTCAATACACGACTGCACTGTTTAATACGATGATGTTCACGTGTCATCTTTCTTTATCTGGAAGGTCAGTCAATAGCATTGATTCAATCACCACCAGCAGGACAAAGGCAGAGACACAAAAAACAACTGTCCACAAAGCAAACCAAATGCATATAAACAGCACTAATACCACAAATGGGGACGGTGTCAACCGGTTCTAGCTCTTTTGGCCCCCACCAACCCCCGAACAAGCCATGATACACATACAAACATGAACCTACAAACACACACATATAAAAGTGCCTGAGTGAACACACAACCAGGTGGGGATCAGATGATTGTATGTACAGGTAACTGTCAAAACAAAGGACCACCATCCACCAGAACAGCTTCAATGCACCTTGGCATACATTCTAGAAGTGTCTGGAACTCTTTTGGAGAGATGCAACACCATTCTTCTCTGAGAAATTCCATCATTTGGTGTTTTGTTGATGGTGGAAAAAACGCTGTCTCAGGCACCGCTCCAGAATCTCCGATATGTGTTCAGTTGGTTTGAGATTTGGTGACTGACACACACACACACAACCTTTAAACTACAAATGCTCCTTTGAGACCCCTCTTTCAAAGTCACTGAGATCTCTTCTTCTAGCCAGGGTAGCCAAAATAATGTTCAACTGGGCATTTTTATACATGACCCTAAGCATGATGGGATGTTTTAATTGCTTACCTAACTCAGGAACCACCTGTGTGGAAGCACCTTCTTTCAATATACTTTGTGTCCTTCATTTACTCAAGTGTTTCCTTTATTTTGTCAGTTGCCTGTACGTAGGCTTGGCCTTACGTTTTCTGTGAATTTGTGTGTGAATCATGTTTGCAGAAGGGACAGATGTCCTCGACCACCAAAACCACCTATTTGGTGTGAAATGTTGTTTTGGAGCTCCATGACAGCTAATCAAACAGATTAACAGCAACAAACAGCCGACGGGATCAAAATAAAGCACAAACAGACTGAGGGAGGAATTCAAGGCGGGAGGCTGCTTGAGCCAGTTACACCCCCAACCTGTAATAGCTATGAAAGCTACAGGGTAAGCCTGTTCTAGGCTTGCTGAGTTTGGTTGTTTTGTTTGAGAAGTAAGTCTGGTAAACATTCATCACCGCCTGTCACCTATTGAGCATTGTAAATAAATATGGACACTTTTGCATCAGAGCCTCTTGCCTCCCGCTGAATCTCTGCCCTAAGACCGCATCTCTACGGTACCTGTTCTACAGAAGTACAGAGAGAGAGAGAGAGAGGAGAGAGAGAGAGAGAGAGAGGAGAGAAGTGAGAGAGATAGCGAGAAAGAGAGGCCACCAGCAGAGCAGAGCAGAGCAGAGCGGTGTAGATCGGAGTCGAGGTAGGAGTGCCCCAGCTCCTCTGATAGGTGATGATCTGTAAAGGAGGAAGTGGGAATTGGATGATCTGGTGTAGGTTATTAGTTGAGCTCTGTTAGACCATGTAATAGTCTCTGTGCGCAACAGGGGGTCTCTCTATTCCACCAGCCCACTGTAGCCTGGATGACACCGCAATATGGGAGATACTCACAGCTCCACAACAAACACAAACATGCAGGATGGCTGTTTACAGGTGTGTGTGTGTGGGGGGGTGGGGGGAGGTGTGTGGCTAGCGCCACGGTGCATTTGCATAAGTGCTGATTCGGGTCTCCCGATCCCCACAGCTCTGCATTTCTTCACACCTTCCTCCTCTTCCTCTCTGCCCTCCAATCTCCATCTCCTCTCCTCCTCCACTTGCTTGCTTTCTCACCCTCACCCTCAATTCGTCACACATGCTTTTTCATTACACCCCTCTACCTACTGATGGGTAAAAACAGCTTGAGGTGTGCTGCCTCTAGCTCGCCACCGACAACCCGGCGTGGTGAAAGTGAGTGCTTGACAGTTATGAGACAGCTGGCAACCTCTGTGACTTCAACGTGAGCAGAGCAGAGCGCTGCAGAGGGGTGGCTACAATGGAGTGGGCTGGCTGCGGAGTGGTGGCTACAATGGAGTGGGCTGGCTGCGGAGTGGGAGGCCGGGAGCCACAACGGAAGAGCTGGACAGACGTCGTCTGAGTGGCGAGAGGAAGTCGATTACTCACAAGAAAAAAAAGTAGCTCCAAGATAGGTCAGTAGTTGAAGAACTGGCTCTTATGAACTCTTGAGAAGGAGAAAACACAGTAGCACCCTGCTCCCACTTCACCATGTGCAATTAGGGAATAAGCAGAGGAAATGTCTCCTCTCCATTACAGTAGATTGGTGTCAGAGACTCAGAGTAAAAATAGACAGATCATGTTGATGAGTCACTCCAGGTAGGGCCGGGAGACTGGAGAGATCTTACCTCCCACTCCTCTCCTCTTTTCTTCTCCTCTTTTCTCTCCGTCCTCCACTTCAGGTGTAGAGCACCTGAGGACGTAGCTAAGGACGCTCTCAGTGGAACACAGGAGAGAAGTAGAGACGTTTCACCTGCAGCAGACCCAGCAGTAAATGTGCAGTTTAACCACAGGCCCTGGGGCTTATTACGTCAGTGTTTTTCCTGTGAACTTCTAGCTGAACACCAGTGTAATAGTGGTTGGTATAGTCTCCCCAGCACAGCTATCACATCACATCAACGCTTTTTGTCTAAGAGCTAGAAACAGGGAAACGGTGTCTGTCGTCGACATCTTGTAGACTGTGTTCCAATGTGACACACAACACAAACTTGTGCGAACACGTACATATGCACACACGAATGCATGTACACACACGCACACACATGACACACACCACACACACTCTTTCTCTCTCTTACACACACACACACACACACACACACACACACACACACACACACACACACACACACACACACACACACACACACACACAAACAACTGCAGTGCACATTTGACTGCGCAGTAATCCAGCTTTGTTTAAAGGGAGTAAATACAACAAATGAATCAATAAACAAACCCCCTGCCAGGGTATTTTATGTGGCATCTGTTTCCCATTCCTCTGCTTCGGCACAAAGGGCTGGCCGGGTGCCACGGCATTGTGGCCAAACCTCTCAGTCTGGGTGGGGTGAGGGATCTGCATTGTGGCCAAACCTCTCAGTCTGGGTGGGGTGAGAGATCTGCATTGTGGCCAAACCTCTCAGTCTGGGTGGGGTGAGAGATCTGCATTGTGGCCAAACCTCTCAGTCTGGGTGGGGTGAGAGATCTGCATTGTGGCCAAACCTCTCAGTCTGGGTGGGGTGAGAGATCTGCATTGTGGCCAAACCTCTCAGTCTGGGTGGGGTGAGGGATCTGCATCTCTCTCTCTCTCTCTCTCTCTCTCTCTCTCTCTCTCTCTCTCTCTCTCTCTCTCTCTCTCTCTCTTTTTTTTTTCTCTCTTTTTTTCTCTCTCACGCACGCACGCACGCACACACCTTTATCTGTCCCCTGCAGTTTTGGTGTCTATCTGTTAAAGAGAGAGGGAGAATGTTAGAGGCATTCTCTTGATCTTTACAGGACAATGCACTGTACTTTAGAGCAGGGTTTCCCAAACTCGGTCCTGGGGCCCCCCTGGGTGCATGTTTTGGTTTTTGCCCTAGCACTACACAGCTGATTCAAATAATCAACTCATCATCAAGCTTTGATTATTTGAATCAGCTGTGTAGTGCAAAACGTGCACCCAGGGAGGGCCCCAGGACCGAGTTTGGTAAACCCTACTTTAGAGGGAGCTGGTTCACCATTGCCTACGCCCTGTATCTCCTATCTCCCCCTTCTCCACTTCTTCACGCTCCTATTTCTCCTGACTCCCTTTCTTTGCCTCCCTGCATCCCTCCCTCCATCTTTCCTTTCCTCAGTCTATTTCTCCCCTTCTATCCCCCTCTATCTCTCTCTCTTTTCCTCATTCTCAGCTGTCTTCCGTACCTCAGGGATCTCATTAAGCCACTAACTTCAAATAAATAAAACAAAGTGCAGAGACAAAATGAGAGATCTATAAAAAAAAAACGGGGTTGTAATGAGCTTTCCATTTCCTTATTCTGGCGCCTTTCTCCCTCTCACCCCTTCACTCTCCTTCCATCTTTGTCTCACTGGCTGCCTCTGTCAATTCAATCAATCTCAAACAGGCTTCATTGGCATGACAGAGGCATTATGGACTTGCCTGAGGTTTTAGAGACAAACAGACAAAAACGGCACATTATATCTGTCTCTTCTTCCTCCCTTTCCTGTCTTTTCTTCCCCTCCTCGCCTCGACGTCTCGTCACATTCTCCCAGCCAGCCAGTGAACACCGCTCCCTCCTCCTCCTTCTTCTCCTCCCCCTCGGCCATCTTCCCCCTCATCCCCCTCCTCTGTTCAGGTCTTTTCTCTCTACTATTGTCCATCTGGACGAGCTCAGTAACAATAATGTTCTAGCTGTGTTTCCCATTAGCGCTGGAGAAGACTGCCAGTCTGGTCGGCTCGGCTCAGACACTCTCTAGTGACTCCATCTCTGTCTTCCTCTCTCATCTCTCTCTCGCTTTCTCTTTCTTCTCTCTCTCTCTCTCTCTCTCTCTCATCTCTCTCTCTCTTTCTCTTTCTTCTCTCTCTCTCTCTCTCATCTCTCTCTCTTTCTCTTTCTTCTCCCTCTCTCTCTCTCTCTCTTTCTTCTCTCTCGCTCTCTCTTTCTTCTCTCTATCTCTCCCTCTCTCTCTTATCTATATCTCTCTCATTTCTCTCTTTTTCTCTCTGTGTGTTTTTCCTACTACAGTAACAGTAGTAGGAGATTGATTACTCTCTAGGCTCCTATCTCTCTGCTTCACAAGTGGATGGGGTTGGTATCCCGGGGCCATGAGAAGTATTGGGGTTGATCCAGCCGGTCCTCCCTCTCCTTCAGAGAGCAGCTGTAGGAGATGCCTGACCCTGCTACTCTATCAAGTCAGACAACCTGGGAATCCTCTGGGAATGTACTTACTAGGAATGTACTGGGCCAGGGTAGGGGTCAGAGAGCAATGGGAATCAAGATGGGCGTCATGGGAACATAGCTTATTATTTGAATCGATCAACCTTCAGAAGGGGTGAGTAGCAGCTCAGATCCAGCAGTGGAAGTCCTGCTGCACTAGTCCATGGGACTCCCTGGACAACCACAGAGATCAACAAAATGTTGCTGCAGAAGAGAGAGAAAGCGAGAGAGAGTGTGAGAAGAGAGGTAGAGTGGATGGTAAGCAAAAGAGAGAAAAAAAGAATGTCAGGATAAAAGAAATCTTGATTTTGTCTGAGAGGGTATTGATTTTTTCCTCTGGGTTGCCCATGTGCACCCAGTCTGTTATTAGTTTAGAAACAAAAAAAAGTAGGCTGTGGAGAGAGGGAGAAAGTGGTGAAAGAGGTGGCGGCAGGGTTGTGTGTGTGTATGTGTGTGTGTATGTGCGCATCCACTTGTGTGTGTATGCACATCTGTGTGTGCTTGTGTTTGTGTGCCGGCCTGACGGGTAGACCCATATGCACCCCTGCGTTGGATCGCTTGGCCAGTTGGAGAGAGATGGGGGATTAGTGTGTGAGATTAGAGAGATGATTACACAATGTCTTCGCTCTAATGATCCACTCTGTTTGGTCATCTTATCATCCCTGCTGCACCGGATCCCGCTACCGCCGCTGATACCAGATAACACTGGGATTACCCCCCGGCCCCCGAGACCAATGTAGCAGGGTGAACACAGACCTGGCCTGGGCTACCCCCCAGAGAGGGAGGGAGGGATGGAGAGGGGGGGGGAGGGGCAAAGGGAGAGGGAGGGAGGGAGGGAGGGAGGGAGGGAGGGAGGGAGGGAGGGAGGGAGGGAGGGAGGGAGGGAGGGAGGGAGTAAAGTGAAAATGAAAAGCTGTAGTGGGAGGGGATGTGAGATGACTCACTGTACAACACACTGTGCTGTTGACCCCTAGAGTCCACTGAATCATTAGCCAGACCCCCTCATTTCTCAGAGAGACATTACACTGACCCCCTTAAGACCATAGACTACACAGCCTTGGACACTGTTCCCACAATTACATTCTAAAGGATGCAGTGGGGAGTACAATACCACTAATAGGTTGTGTGTACAGGTAACTGCCAAAATAAAGGAAACACTTGAGTAAATGAGGGATACAAAGTATATTGAAAGCATGTGCCTCCACGCAGGTGTAGGTCATGTATAAAAATGACCATTTGCCCATAATGTTGTTTACCATGGCTAGATGAAGACATCGCAGTGACTTTGAAAGAGGGGTCTCAAAGGAGCATAGGGGGGTTTAAACGGTGTGTGTGTATGTGTGTGTGAGTGTATGTGTATGTGTGTGTGTGTGTGTGTGTATGTGTATGTGTATGTGTGTGTGTGTGTGTGTGTGTGTGTGTGTGTCTCAGTCACCAGATGATCTCAACCCAATTCAACAATTATGTGAGATTCCGGAGCGGCACCTGAGACAGTGTTTTCCACCACCATCAACAAAACACAAAATTATGGAATTTCTTATGGGAAAATGGTGTTGCATCCCTCCAATAGAGTTCTAGACACTTGTAGAATGTATGCCAAGGTGCATTGAAGCTGTTCTGGCGGATGGTGGTGTGTCCTTTATTTTGGCATTTACCTATATGTCTACATATTGTAAGTGTCTGCAGCACAATGTGTTAGTAACTCTAAGGGTGGGTGGGCGTTGTTTGTGTGTGTCTGTGGGGTGTGTGGGGTGGGGAGGGTGGGGGGGCTGTGTGTATGTTCATATTTGTGGTGGCCTGCATCTGTCATAACGCGTATGATTGTGTGCAAATGTTAGTGTGTGTGTTTAAATGTGTGTGTGTGAGTAAGTGTTTGTATGAGTGTGTGTGTATGACTGTGTGTGTGTGTTTGTGTGTGTGTGCACTTCTCTCCATGCCTGCACGCTGCTCTGATCTCCCCATTACAAGGTCGATTAAGCCACTAATCCTCAAAATACACGCGTCCAAAAGCACGACAGTGGAGTAAAGAGTGAAACAAGTATTCTTCTCCCAAGGAAAAAAATGTCTGCAGCTTTCAGTGCTGAGGCTGCAGCTAGGGGCCTAAGCCCTACACCAATACAGTGTTGTACAGAGTATGAGCACGGTGATGTGTTTTACCTCCAGAACCACACTGACTGGGGATTAGCACCCAGACCTAAACCCTGGAAAACCATACCTTCAGAGCTGCCTTCAGTCCCCCTTCCAATTGAATTCAGTGCACGTCCAGAATATAAGTGGGAATCTGTGATATTATGTGTGATTATATTTCCTCACCAATCTACGGAACTTCTACGGAACCTCATTCAGCTGGTGTTTTTTCTTTTTTTGGCGGTGCGAGTGGGGGAGGGGTATATTTTAATGAAAGTCACACTGAAAATTAAATACACTGACGAAACAGATTCTAAATTGCTGAACACAACTTAATAGAAAAAAAACAAGATAAAAATCTCCTTACCTCCTTATTTTCTCCATCATGCACTTTCTAGCTCATCCTGCAAATCTGTCTCTCCACCTTCTATCGCTCTCTCTCTCCTCTGTTCTTCTTTCTCTCTCTCTCTCTGGCCTTCTTTCTTTCTTTCTCTCTCTCTCTCTCTCTCTCTCTCTTTCTTTCTCTCTCTCTCTCTCTCTCTCTCTCTCTCTCTCTCTCTCTCTCTCTCTCTCTCTGTCCTTCTTTCTCTCTCTCTCTCTCTCTCTTTCTTTCTCTCTCTCTCTCTCTCTCTCTCTCTCTCTCTCTCTCTCTCTGTCCTTCTTTCTCTCTCTCTCTCCATCTCTCTCCATATTCCTCCCTATCACCTTCTCCATATGATTGCGTGCTGAAACGTAGTAATTACAGTGGCTTTTTTAATTATGCATTCCTTGTCCTCTCGCTGCTCCTGCTGGATGGAGGGGGAACCGGCTTAACCTTTAATTAGTGTGAGTGAGCCGAGCTAGCCCACCAATGAGGCTCAGACTCAGCCAGGGATGGAGCTGGTCCTCTGGACTGTGGAGGAGGCCTGATAGGGGTGTTAGGGTGTTAGGGTTGTATCCATTGGCCCATCTCTGATCTCTTATTCCATTCCATATCTGATAGCCCCTAGATCTGCACCCGGGGAGCTGGGGCCTGGATAGAGGTTGAAACCCCTGCATACTCGTATCCTGACCCCAACAGTGCAGAGGTTGCTCTGTTAGCTCCTTCAGAGTTCAGACTCGCACTCAACTCCTTTCTCCTCCCAGGATCCACACACACATTCAGTATATAACCTTGTACCCCTTCCAATCTCTCTCCCAGCTCCAGCACCTCACCTCAGGTTGCCCCGCCAGCCCACCTTCACCCCACCCAACCACAGAGAGACTCTCCTCACAGCTGGTGGCCTGCATGGTCTCAAAGAATCCAGCTAATACTGCTGACCTCTTTAACTACCTTCATATGTTGCTCTCACACCCTCGACTTCCTGTAGCTCTGTAGTGCATCAGTAGGCTGAAGGTTTACCATCAGTAGGCTGAAGGTTTACCATCAGTAGGCTGAAGGTTTACCATCAGTAGCCTGAAGGTTTACCATCAGTAGGCTGAAGGTTTACCATCAGTAGCCTGAAGGTTTACCATCAGTAGGCTGACTGTTTACCATCAGTAGGCTGAAGGTTTACCATCAGTAGCCTGAAGGTTTACCATCAGTAGGCTGAAGGTTTACCATCAGTAGCCTGAAGGTTTACCATCAGTAGGCTGAAGGTTTACCATCAGTAGGCTGAAGGTTTACCATCAGTAGGCTGAAGGTTTACCATCAGTAGGCTGAAGGTTTACCATCAGTAGGCTGAAGGTTTACCATCAGTAGCCTGAAGGTTTACCATCAGTAGCCTGAAGGTTTACCATTAGTAGCCTGAAGGTTTACCATCAGTAGCCTGAAGGTTTACCATCAGTAGCCTGAAGGTTTACCATCAGTAGGCTGAAGGTTTACCATCAGTAGCCTGAAGGTTTACCATCAGTAGCCTGAAGGTTTACCATCAGTAGCCTGAAGGTTTACCATCAGTAGGCTGAAGGTTTACCATCAGTAGCCTGAAGGTTTACCATCAGTAGGCTGACTGTTTACCATCAGTAGGCTGAAGGTTTACCATCAGTAGCCTGAAGGTTTACCATCAGTAGGCTGAAGGTTTACCATCAGTAGGCTGAAGGTTTACCATCAGTAGCCTGAAGGTTTACCATCAGTAGGCTGAAGGTTTACCATCAGTAGGCTGAAGGTTTACCATCAGTAGGCTGAAGGTTTACCATCAGTAGCCTGAAGGTTTACCATCAGTAGGCTGAAGGTTTACCATCAGTAGGCTGAAGGTTTACCATCAGTAGGCTGAAGGTTTACCATCAGTATGCTGAAGGTTTACCATCAGTAGCCTGAAGGTTTACCATCAGTAGACTGAAGGTTTACCATCAGTAGCCTGAAGGTTTACCATCAGTAGGCTTACCACAAGGAGCTGATGCAATGTGGCAGTTAGGGTCTGCTACCTAATTAAAATGCAGTTCATTTAAGATCTGTGTTGATTAGACCCTCCGGTTCTGTCTCTGTTTATCTTATCATGGCTGTGGTAGTTAGCGGCTTGTTAGTGATGTTTTAGTCACCTACTGTACGGTGCAGACAGTACCATCAAGGTGATGCTAAAGCATAGCTACACTCGTTTCTTGTTGGTAACTAACTAGAGACATATGGATGGCAATAAAACGAATTAGGATCTGGCTTTATGAGGTAATTAGTATGTAGAAATGCAAGCATACACAGTTCATTTGTATTGCTTATTTATGGCTTATGAATTAGTAATTTGTGGTGTGTTAGGGGCTGAGGTGATATATTGGAACTGTACGGGCCAATCATTAATAATAGATCGCTGTCACCTTTTCTAAAGTTTTCACTTATGAATTGCAAATCAGGGGGAAAAACCACAAGAGGTATGAGGAAATTAATTAAAAATCCCTTATAGATACTAGCACACATAATTTTATTGTAATAATTTCCCACTTTAATGATTTTATTCCATTCCATAAAAAAAGGTTTTATAAGTTCCACTGAGGGGACAAAACATTATGAACACCTGCTTTTTCCTTAACATACGCTGACCAGGTCAACCCATGTGAAAGCTATGATCCTTTACTGATGTCACCTGTTAAATCAAATTCAATCAGTGTAGATGAAGGGGTGGAGACAGGTTAAAGAAAGATTTTTAAGCCTGGAGACAATTGAGACATGGATTGTGTATGTGTGCCATTCAGAGGGTGAATGGGCCAGACAAAAGATTGAAGTGTTTTTGAACAGGGTATGGTAGTAGGTGCCAGGCGCACCAGTTTGAGTGTGTCAAGAACTGCAACACTGCTGGGTTTTTCACATGCAACAGTTTCCCGTGTGTATCAGGAACGGTCCACCACCCAAAGGACATCCTGCCAACTTGACACAATTGTGGGAAGCATTGGAGTCAACATGAGCCAGCATTACTATGGAACACTTTCAACACCTTGTAGAGTCCATGCCCTGACGAATTGAGCCTGTTCTGAGGGCAAAAGGGGGGTGCACCTCAATATTAGGAAGGTGTTCCTAATGTTTTATAGACTCAGTGTATATTTAATGTCTGGATTTGAAGTGGTTTCTCTCCAAGCCTTTAATATAAACTAAATACCTAATTGATTTCTGATTATCTTCTAATGAGCAAATAATTGGTACTTCTTCCAAATGCACTGGGTTCCCCAAAAGGATACTTTCACATTGAATTTTAATGAAATAAAGAAGCACGATTCAATGAACTAAAATGAACTTCACAATAATCACCAGCCGAGCTCTCGATCGAAACAACATCCAGATGTAAAGACAATAAACACACCTCCAACAGAACACACCTCCAACAGAACCCACCTCCAACAGAACACACCTCTAACAGAACACACCTCCAACAGAACACCTCTCCAACAGAACACACCTCCAACAGAACACACCTCCAACAGAACACACCTCCAACAGAACACACCTCTAACAGAACACACCTCCAACAGAACACACCTCCAACAGAACACACCTCCAACAGAACACACCTCTAACAGAACACACCTCCAACAGAACACACCTCCAACAGAACACACCTCCAACAGAACACACCTCCAACAAAACACACCTCTAACAGAACACACCTCCAACAGAACACACCTCCAACAGAACACACCTCCAACAGAAGTTTTGAGGGGAGAGAAAGTGTGTACAGCTCAAATCGTGACAGATTTCTGCATTGTTTTCATTCTCTCATGGTCTTCTATTCAAATACTTTCATTTCATTTCTCACCGTTTTTCCTTCTCACTCTCTCAAGAAGGAAATCTCTGGGTTCCAGGTGTCGCCGGGGGTGTGTGTGTGTGTTTGTGTTAGAATGATTTTTGTGCTGTTGTAATTATATTGTGCAGTTAATAGAGTGGTGCGGCTGCAGTGGGTGATCAATCAGAGACTAATGAGAGGCCCAGAGACCTGTAGCAGATTGACTGACTGCAGCCCATAGCCCCTCCACTCGGTCTCCACCCCGTTCAGCTCCTAATCAGCCCAATAACATAGGAACGCTGGGAATGTTTGGAATGCTTGGCAGAGCTGGATCTACCACTTGGCCCTCCACCCTTAACCCACTTATTCCCATCCTCCTCCTTCCCACTCGGCTCATGTAGGCTAATTAAAGTAGTAGGGAATGTGATGCGAATGTATACCTGAAGCAGATAAAAACATTTCTATTAATAAAAAATATATAAATGGAAGACATTAAACGACAACAGAAGTGAGAATTAGCACTGGATTTGGCGAGCAGCGGGTTCAGAAAAGGGTCGCGGTCCGGTGTAAAGGGTCACATGTATAAGAGCGGGGAGATTGAATGTATGGCTCAATGAAAAACAGGGAGCATCTAAAGGTGAGTTAATTAAGTTTAATTTGATTTTCAAAAGGCCCTTCTTTCATTTGATTGGTCTGTCTTCCTCTTTATTCAGAGATGTATGGATGGACTGCTGATGCTGCTCTGCCTGTTGGACCCAGTGTTGTCAGTTCCTGGTTTAGTATTAATATTCAATGACAGCTGGGCTCCCGTTTTAATCATTATGGTGATTAGGAAGGTTTGGCCTTCACACGCCCACACGTAGGTGGGCTCTATAGAGCCGATTGGAAGCCATCGTATGATTTCTGATTTCCCTTTCACTACATAATAACCTCCATCACAACAGTGCATCAAATGTATTGATATGCCATCCTGGATGATGATGTGCCATTTCATCATGGAGAGGTTACTAAATGTGGCTTTTGTGGATGATGATCGAGGTCAAAGAATGGAGTCGTACAGTATGTGAAGAATCAGAAATGGTCATGTTTGAGAACTGTTTGGATGATTGACTGTAGACTAGCCTATAATGTCTAGGCTGTAATAGGGAGGTAGCTATTAGGGAATGTAATGATAATATATATCTACACCAAATGTGTGTGCACTGCAGGAATAAGGGTAGGAGAGAGAGTGACAGAGAGAGAGAGAATGAGAGAGACATAGTGGAAGTTACTTTTAGCGCCTGGAAAAATTAAATGCATGAAATATTCAACAGATGAGAACCGCAGGCACTTTTTAATACATAGAATAAGATACCTGCACGCTGAAACGAGAGCGGGAGAGACAGAGAGGAGAGGGGGATGGAGATGGAGGGAACGGGAGAGGGAGAGAAAGGGAGGGGGAGTTGATATGCTGCAGTCATCCCTTGGGAGCAAAAGGAGTGAAAGTTCTTTAGTGTGTAGGTGTAATGTGCCTTTGTAAAGCCTTCGCCGGCTTCTCTACCAACCTGGAGCACTGTCTGTGCTGCTCAGTGTTGCTCTGTGCAGCTCAGTGGTTTACCATCAGGCTCCACCAGGCTGTAAAAGCTGCTCCTTGGTAACACACACACACACACACACACACACACACACACACACACACACACACACACACACACACACACACACACACACACACACACACACACACACACACACACACACACACACACACACACACACACACTGTGATTATTCCACTAGAATACAACACATTGTTTCTCCTGTCAACTGTGTGACTGTGTCCATGCCATTGGAAGAGTGCTACATCTGCTTTGTGACAATATGTCCCTTCAAAACATTTGATGTGCTGAGGGACTCTTTCACTTCATCCTCAAGCATCTTTGGATCTGTCAAACACAGTTCTTCCTCTTTCTTGTCAGATTATTTGTCTTCACTAGTTTGCGATACATTCTATAATGAACATAATGTAGATGTGTGTATATTTACCATATAATCCACCACGTTATATGCACAGTATATTTATAGATTATAGTTTGTGGTGGAAATTTGGCAGATGGAAATATGAACTACAAGCTGTCAATATTTCGTGTCGGATTAACTAACTTCAACAACAAAAAATGTAATATAAACTTGGCAGTTGAAGAAAACTATTACCGTGCTTTCTGTAGCACAGCCTTTTAATTAGTTTATTTCTATTCCAGGAGAGAAACAAACAAGAAGTTAGTGGACAAACAAGTACCCAACCAACTAATAAGCAGTCTGTCCCAGTTTGGCGTCCAACACCTGTTCCTCTTCGCACAATGAAAGAAATATCCCACTAAAAACACTTCTCACGGAATTAGCCAACTCCCACATAAGACTACACTGTTCCATTTCTGTTTTAATTCGGGCACCGCAAAAAATAAACAGGTTACAACATCTGTTACCGCCATACTTCGCCAAATTCTCTGTCAGCAATGTCCATATGGTCACTGCCACCCCAAATCAGTCCCTGAATAACTCTGTTCTCTTAATGAAATAGAACATTTGAGGTTCACTACTTTCTGTAATTGGAAATAGTTAGATGAATGGTTGGAGCGGAGGAGACAGAAAGGGAGGAGGGAGGGAGGAGGGAGAGAGGTGAAGTTGCAGAGGGAGGGGTAGAATGGTAATGAAGGAAAAGTGGAGAGAGTACTTATTGTGTTGAGTTTGTCTAGAAAGTGCGTCTGAAAGCGCTGTCTGTGACTCGCTGTCTGTGATTCGCTGTCTGTGACCCGCTGTCTGTGATTCGCTGTCTGTGACTTGCAGTCGGGTTGAGAGGAAGTCTGTTTGACATACTAGACTGTTTTGGCAGGTGGAGTCCAATGGAAGCCCAAAGAACTCTTATTACCTCGTTATTTTCTAAACCTCCCGTTTTGGACTGGACCTGTCAATGTACAGTATGGCACATACATGCATAATAAACCATCTGCAGTCCGTTCATAGTGTGAAAAGGCACATCATCCTTACATTCTAACCTTCTATGATTTAGTGCATGAGATCTATGCGCTCGTTCCTGTCATGTAGTGAACGCACGCTCTGAAGCAAGTGGGGTGAGTGGCTGCATGTGATTACCATTAGTTATTTTGATAACAGCAAAAATACAAATAATACATCAATCAAATCCACGCATCAGAAGTTAGACAACATCCGAAATTAGAAGTTAGATCTGTTAGACCTCGGTAGTAGTTTCATCTCTCTCTTTCAATGCATTTATCTGCAGAACAGAATATTTTTGTTTGCTAAAGATGGCATTGTAGCCACACAAATACGTTAGAAGATAATTGTCAAGACGATCAGAAATACTATGCTCACAACCTGAATCTCCTAAATGGTGTTGCTCGCTGGTGTATTTTGTTTGAATTTTGGAATATATTGTGCAATAGGCTATAAGGTTTTTACCAGGCATGGGTCCATCCCTTTATCCTGTTTGTGAACCGACACACACATAACTCTGATGCACTCGAGAAATGTACACTGCAAACTTTCACCCACTTTTTAGATCTGAAAATATCCGCCTTTATGTTGTCAACCATCCATCCAAATCAAATATTATATGTGTTCACCTTTTGTATTTATAAACTTTCACGCACGTTTTCCATGATATGGGTAATCCAATGTGGGCAACACTGCTGCTGTTGCCAGCGATCATCATTAATCAGGTAGGCACATGATATAATCAACACACTTTCAACGAGAGGACAATTGATGCAAACATATAAGTATACATTTTCCGTTGTATAAAATTACATTATCACTTTCGCTTGCACGTTTGCAATACTAGTCTGATGAGTCCTGCAACAATCATGATGGACAATGTTGATTGGCAGGTGGATTGATGTCCAATTAGGTTGCAAGTTTAAAGTGGGAGGACGGATCAGGTCAGCACAGTATTGTCCAATGAGGTTGCGGGGTGAGCCCAACATGCACACGACAATTGTATTTATTTATTATCTTTGTGCACACGC
Organism: Salvelinus namaycush; assembly: GCF_016432855.1. Classification (NCBI taxonomy): domain Eukaryota; kingdom Metazoa; phylum Chordata; class Actinopteri; order Salmoniformes; family Salmonidae; genus Salvelinus; species Salvelinus namaycush. The sequence continues at coordinate 19,970,731 of NC_052347.1, read as the reverse complement.
TACAGAGGCTCAAGAACAGTGATGTGATGGCATTGAACACAACTGTGCAAAATTTCCGGTGACTGGTTTTGGCTCCTGAGAGCTACTTTCACACTACTGGCTGAAATTATACAAAACCTTTATAACACGTCTTTAAATGAGACAGAGTGAACATGAGGGATAAGCCACAACTCTCCCAGGTATATTAAAATGTGTTGGTAATGATAGATATTTTTTGACGCTGTTTTGATACTTCCGTAACTGTTTGGAACTTTTGGAGAAAATGAAATACTCACTTGGCATTTTGTTCATGGTCCCCCACAAACATTTTTCAGTTTTGTCTTAACGCACACACACACACACACTTGTATACTTGAAAACATACACACTTTCTTTCTCAAACACACACATGCAAATGAGTGTGGGCACTCACCGAGACACACACATGCACACTCACACACACACACACAAACACATCCCTGTCTTCCAGTCAGTTCTCTGGGCATGCAGCACTCACTCAGAGGTCATGTTAATTTGCAGGCCCTTCAGGTTGTGTTTCTCTCCCTCCGTCCATTCTCTCCTCCTCTCTCTCTCTCTCCTCCTATGACAGGTATATGTACTGTACGCCTGAGAGACATCTCCATTTCCCTGGTGAGATGGGCAGTTTCATCTTATTCTACACATTAAGGGAGAGAGAGACAGAGAGAACGGGAGGCAGAATGCAGCCGGAGAAATGTGATCAGACGCACGCCGCTCCGTCGACAGGTGACAGTAGAAATGAAAGGAAGCAGATCAGGATTTTACATGTATAAATATTTCTGCTTCTTTCATTATTAATAATTGCTCTTGGGGATTTCTCCACACGTTGGTTCCCTGTCAATTAAGTGCACATCAATGGAGACAAGCTCACCTCCATTGGCCATCTCCTAGCGAACACAATGAACTCATTTTCCCCCAGGAATCAATTCTCAATGGTAGACTTCAGTAAGCTCATTAGGCTCTCGCCAGGAACAGTCTCCATTACGGCTGCATAATTACCACAGTATAACGGCAGTATTCCCTCCCTTCTTCTCCTCCTCCATGAACGAACGGAACACCTTCGTTCTGGGGCCTGACAGTAATTATTGTTATGATACATCACCTGGGAGCGAGCGCAACATTGACTTCCTGTATTGTACCTATAAGTACAGTAGTGTACTGCTGGAGAGGGAGTGTGTGGGTGTGTGTGTTTATGTGCTCTATGTGTCTGCTCACGTTGATAATAACAGATACAGGTATGCTATAGGTATTGAGCTGTTGAGTAGTTGTTCTCTGTCTTCTTATTTGTATCAGAATGTTTTGTGTTTTTGTTCATGCATGTTTTGTGGTGTGTGTGTCTGCTGCATGTATTTACACAGTGTGTGTTGTGTCTGCCTGCCTGCCTGCCTGCCTGCTTGCATGCCTGCCTGCCTGCCTGCCTGCCTGCCTGCCTGCCTGCCTGCCTGCCTGCCTGCCTGCCTGCCTGTCTGCCTGCCTGCCTGCCTGCCTGCCTGTCTGTCTGTCTGTCTGTCTGTCTGTCTGTCTGTCTGTCTGTCTGCCTGCCTGCCTGCCTGCCTGCCTGCCTGCCTGTCTGTCTGTCTGCCTGTCTGCCTGTCTGTCTGTATAATTAATGAGTTTGTACAACAAATGGTGTGTCTGTATGGTGTGTCTGTATGGTGTGTCAGCATGGTGTGTCTGTATGGTGTGTCTGTATGGTGTGTCTGAATGGTGTGTCTGAATGGTGTGTCTACATGGTGTGTCTACATGGTGTATATTCATGGTGTGTATTCATGGTGTGTCTACATGGTGTGTCTACATGTTGTGTCTAAATGTTGTGTATTCATGGTGTGTCTACATGGTGTGTATTCATGTTGTGTCTACATGTTGTGTATTCATGGTGTGTCTAAATGGTGTGTGTGTCTAAATGGTGTGTCTACATGTTCATGTCGTGTATTCATGGTGTGTATTCATGGTGTGTCTACATGGTGTGTCTGTATGGTGTGCCTACATGGTGTGTCTAAATGGTGTGTCTACATGTTCATGTTGTGTATTCATGCTGTGTATTCATGGTGTGTCTACATGGTGTGTCTGTACCAATTTGTAAGTCGCTCTGGATAAGAGCGTCTGCTAAATGACTTAAATGTAAATGTAAATGTATGGTGTGTCTACATGGTGTGCCTACATGGTGTGCCTACATAGTGTGTCTGTATGGTGTGTCTACATGGTGTGTCTACATGGTGTGTCTACATGGTGTGTCTATATGGTGTGTCTACATGGTGTGTCTACATGGTGTGTCTACATGGTGTGTCGGTATGGTGTGTCTACATGGTGTGTCTGTATGGTGTTTCTACATGGTGTGTCTGTATGGTGTGTCTACATGGTGTGTCTGTATGGTGTGTCTATATGGTGTGTCTACATGGTGTGCCTACATGTTGTGTATTCATTGTCACATCCCGGATCTGTTTCACCTGTCCCTGTGATTGTCTCCACCCCCTCCAGGTGTCGCTTATTTTCCACAGTGTATTTATCACTGTGTTTCCTATCTCTCTGTGCCAGTTCGTCTTGTATGTTTTTCCAAGTCAAGCAGCGTTTTTCCCGTTCTACTGCTTTTTGCTATTCTCCTTTTTCTAGTCCTCCCGGTTTTGACCCTTGCCTGTTTCTGGACTCTGTACCCGCCTGCCTGACCATTCTGCCTGCCTTGACCACGAGCCTGTCTGCCACACTGTACTTCCTGGACTCTGATCTGGTTTTGACCCTTTGCCTGTCCACGAACATAATCTTGCCTACTCCTTTAGGATTAATAAACATTGTAAGACTCCAACCATCTGCCTCCTGTGTCTGCATCTGGGTCTCGCCTTGTGTCATGATATTCATGGTGTGTCTACAAGGTGTGTCTGCATGCTTGTGTAAGCAAGTGTGCTCACGTTGAGAGAGAGACTGTTGTCCTGGCACCACACTGCCAGGTCTCTGATCTCCTCCCTATAAGCTGTCTCATCGTTGTCAGTGATCAGGCCTACCACTGTTGTGTCATCTGCAAACTTAATGATGGTGTTGGAGTCGTGCTTGGCCACACAGTCGTGGGTGAACAGGGAGTACAGGAGGGGACTACGCACGCACCCCTGAGGGGCCCCCGTGTTGAGAATCAGCGTGGCAAATGTGTTGATGGCTACCCTTACCTCCTTGGGGTGGCCCGTCAGGAAGTCCTGGATCCAGTTGCAGAGGGAGGTGTTTAGTCCCAGGGTCCTTAGCTTAGTAATGAGCTTTGTGGGCACTATGGTGTTGAATGCTGAGCTGTAGTCAATGAACAGCATTCTCACACAGGTGTTCTTATTGTTCAGGTGGGAAATGGCAGTGTGGAGTGCGATTGAGATTGCGTCATCTGTGGATCTGTTGGGGCAGTATGCGAATTGGAGTGAGTCTAGGGTTTCCGGGATGATGGTGTTGATGTGAGCCATGACCAGCATTTCAAAGCACTTCATTGCTACCGACGTGAGTGCTACGGGCAGTAGTCATTTATGCAGGTTACCTTCACTTTCTTGGACACATGGACTATGGTGGTCTGCTTGAAACATGTAATTATTACAGACTCGGTCAGGAAGAAGTGTGGGAGTTAATGTTACATATAGGGACAGATATAATACTATAGAGCAAAGACATGTGTACATCAGACCACAGGAGGAGAAGGCAACACTTAAGTGCATTTGCTATTCTGGAAAGGGCAGCATACCAAAGATTAGATGGAGCGGAACAAACATAAGTATAATGGCCAAGGCCATAAGTGCTTAGGATAAGCTGGACATACCAATGTCAGAGGGACACACAATGGAGGGTGCCAGCCAACTGACCAACAGATGGAGTATAGGCATAATAAATATATTATTTTAGGACATGAAAGGGTCCCGCCACCATTATAACCTAACCAAAAGCAGATGTGGGCGTTAAAAAGCAAGCTCTGAGATTAAAAGAAAATAATGGAGAAAGATCAAGGGAAGCTATTTTCATATAGAGGGAGGGGACTCTATACGTTATGAAAAAACAGAGTCCTATAAAGGCAGGACTCTGTAATATGAGAATTTAGTATTTTTCCAGGGAGGGGCTCGGCTCTGTTACGTTTGTGATAGGGTCCTTCCATGGAAGGGCTCATTTTTGCTACTTTGTATTAAAGTCTATATTGAATTCACAAGTTCTTGTAAGAGTGTTATATTTCTGAGACGATTCTCCACAACATACTTGGCGAGCTTGCCAGGAGGTCAAGGGACCTCGGAGAGTGGCGTTCCGGGCTGTTGACAGTTTCTCTGGACAATATTGTAAACAGGTGGCCACCCAACTATAAGAAGGTAAGCTTGGACTTACATAGTTAAATGTTTGTGTAAATTGCTTTAGAGATCCTGTCTCAGCGAGAAGGGCGTCACGTAGGTCTCTCTTTAAATTCCTAAAAACCCAGTAATACTAAGAGCTTTTGAATTCAATGAACTGCGTGCATGTGTGATTTTGGGGGTTGTTAAATGTAAATATATGTGTGCATTTGTAGAGACTAGGTGAGTAGGGGCTGTGAACCTTGCGGTGTGGTGGAAAAATCCACGAATACCGCCCTTTAAGAAAGTAAAATAAGAAAGGGGTCTGCCTGGGTGGTATATTCACGGCAGGAGGGACTCCTAGGGTGAATAGATAGGGCGCGGAAGAACGCTGACCCGATTTGGCGGGGTTCAACTGCAAAATAAATCCTGCGGATAAAACGTTCCGTCTAGCTAAACGGGGATCTGTAAATCGGTAGGTCACGCCACGATATTGCTCTGAAACGGAACAGAGGCCAGTATTGGGTGGGTGAATAGGGTATGAAGACAGGCTGACCCGATTAGGCAGTAGTCTCGTCATACCGTGAAAAGTCCTATAGGAAAATACCGGCTTATGTCGAGGAAGTGAATTAAGCAAAGAAGGGAAAAACTATAGGTCGTTTTAGGTAAAACGAAGGGTGTGCGTGAAAAATCCTATAGGAAAATACCAGCTTATGTCGAGGAAGTGAATTAAGTAAAGAAGGGGAAAACTATAGGTCGTTATAGGTAAAACGAAGAGTATGAGTGAACAAATGTGAATAAAAAACTGAATGAGTGCAAATGAACGCCTGAATGAAAGTTTCTCTGTGTTGAGAAATGTATCAGAGTAAGCTAGAATATACGGAGCAAAGAGGAAGAACAGGATGTGTGTGTGTTTTGTCACCGGTCCAGAGGAGGGACTGCGCCGCTATTCTGTGACAGGAAGGGTAATAAAGAGAAGAAGCACTCTTAGCTATCGCTAGGAAGAGGGGACGAAATCAATAGACATTGGACAAAATAAGTTATACATAAAGATAAAACATTGACTTGATAATGGGTTAACCTTTTATGGCTGCAGTCCCGTTAACGGGATCGATATGACAACAGCCAGTCGAAGTGCAGGGCGCCAAATTCAAAAAACAGAAATCTCATAATTAAAATTCCTCAGACATTCATATGTCTTATATCATTTTAAAGGTAATCTTGTTGTTAATCCCACCAAAGTGTCCGATTTCAAATAGGCTTTTCAGCGAAAGCACTACAAACGATTATGTTAGGTCACCACAGCACCACAATAACCACAGCCATTTTTTCCAGCTAAAGATAGCTTTCACAAAAACCAGAATAGAGATAAAATGAATCACTAACCTTCAATTATTTTCATCAGATGACACTCATAGGACTTCATGTTACACAATACATGCATGTTTTGTTTGATTAAGTTCATATTTATATAAAAAATCTGAGTTTACATTGAGGCGTTAGATTCACTAGTTGCAAAAACATCAAGTGACTTTGCATAGCCACATCGTTTCAACAGAAATACTCATCATAAATACAGATGATAATACAAGTTATACACATGGAATTATAGATATACCTCTCCTTAATGCAACCGCTGTGTCAGATTTCAAAAAAACTTTATGGAAAAATAAACCATGCAATAATCTGAGACGGAGCTCAGATGAATAGCCAAATTAGCCGCCATGTTGGACTCAACAGAAACCAGAAAATACATGATAAATGTTTCCTTACCTTTGATGAATTCATCAGAATCCAGTCCTAGGAATCCCAGGTCCACAATAAATGCTTGATTTGTTCGTTAATGTCCGTTATTTATGTCAAATTAGCTACTTTCGAATTGTTTACCAAACACCCTAACCAAAGTCTCAAAGCGCGACCACTATAACGTGACGAAATGTCCAAACTTTCCGTTACAGTCAGTAGAAACATGTCAAACGATGTACTGAATCAATCTTTAGAATGTTGTTAACATACATCTTGAATAACGTTCCAACTGGAGAATTACATCGAATTTCTCCAATGAGTTGTCCTTGTATAGTTCTGGGGTTAAAGCATCAGTTGGAGTCACAATGTCCTTTTCTCGAGGCAGATTGTTAGTGTTTTGTCAGAAAGTTCCAAATGTCAGTAAAGAACCCTCCTGGTTCTGATGCCTCAGGTTTCTTTGTGGGTACAGTGGACTGCTTGGGAATAGCAGTGGATGGTACCCTGGTGGTAACTACTGTAGTTTTTGCAGCAGCTGCCACTATTGTTGTCGTTCTAGTTGTCACAGGCTCTTCCTGTTCAGGTATTGGCGTAGGACCAATTCTAATGACTGTGGTGCTACTCCCTTCAGTCAATCTTGTTCTCGCTATTTCAACTGGTTCAATCTTATTCATGGTGAGCACCCACTCGTCTACTTCTTTGGTTAACGTCAGGTCACATCCTTTCGGGTCCCAAAAGACTTCTCCCTTCGTTTGATGATGTGTCCATCCACAGAATGCAATCTCAGGTAGAGGCTTGATCCTTTTGAATGAGATTGACTTCTGTTCTCCTGTTTCAGTTATGAGTTGAGGTGGAACAGAGATTCTAACCTTATCAGTCTTTTTAGATTGTTCGGCAGGTTCCTCTCTTCTCTTCCTGCTTCCACCATACTTCTTGATTGTGCGTGAGTCTGTTGTTTCTGTACTAGTGTTCACTGTTACTTCTGTTATGTCAATGTCATTGTTCTTTTGTTGTTCTAACTTCAATTGTCTGTTAAGGGGACCATTCAAGAGCTGAAAAGTCAATTGTGGGGAAATCCCCATTATCTTCATTTAGGTAGCCTGTTTTCTGAGGACAGCGCCTCGCATACAAAAGCATGAAAAACATATTTCAACCAGGCAGGTGCGCCACGAAAGTCAGAAATAGCGATATAATAAATGACTTACCTTTGATGATCTTCTTCTGTTGGCACTCCAAAAGGTCCCAGATACATCACAAATGGTCCTTTTGTTCGATAATGTCCTTCTTTATATCCATAAAAACTCAGTTTAGCTGGCGTGCTTCAGTCAATAATCCACCCAGTTTCCCTGGATACAAAATTAATCCCAAACGTTACTAATAAACTTTTCCAAACAAGTCAAACAACGTTTATCATCAAACCTTAGGTACCCTAATACGTAAATAAACGATACATTTTAAGACGGAGAATCGTTATTGTCTTTACCGGAGAAAAATACCAAAGAACGCGTTCTTTTCCACGCGCTTGGAAACACTACAGCCAAAATGGAAGCTACCTAGAAAAACTACAATTTCTGGCTCATTTTTCCAAAAAACAGCATGAAACTCTTTCTAAAGACTGTTGACATCTAGTGGAAGCCCTAGGAACTGCAATCTGGGAGGATTTCGCCTTATAATAAAAGTGACAGCCATTGAAAACAGTGGAAGGCTGAACTTTTTTGGGGGGGGATGGTTTGTCCTCGGGTTTTCGCCTGCCATATCAGTTCGGTTATACTCACAGACATCCTTTTAACAGTTTTAGAAACTTTAAAGTGTTTTTTTTATCAAAATCTACCAATTATATGCATATCCTAGCTTCTGGGCCTGAGTAACAGGCAGCTTACTTTGGGCACGCTTTTCATCCGGACGTGAAAATAATGCCCCCTACCCAAGAGAGGTTAATGTCCTGTTGGTAGGATAGTCTCAAACGGAGCTCATCCAGTTTATTCTCCAGTGATTGCATGTTGGCTAATAGAACGGATGGTAGAGGCGGGTTACCCACTCGCCGATTAATTCTCACAACGCACCCTGATCTCCGCCCTCTGTATTTCCTTGTTTTCTTTATGCGAATGACAGGGATTTGGACCTTGTCTGGGAGCAACATTATATAATTTGCATCCAAATCAAATCAAATTTTATTTGTCACATACACATGGTTAGCAGATGTTAATGCGAGTGTAGTGAAATGCTTGTGCTTCTAGTTCCGACAATGCAGTAATAACCAACAAGTAATCTAACCTAACATTTCCACAACTACTACCTTATACACACAAGTGTAAAGGGATAAAGAATATGTAGATAAAGATATATGAATGAGTGATGGTACAGAACGGCATAGGCAAGATGCAGTTGATGGTATAGAGTACAGTATATACATATGAGATGAGTAATGTAGGGTATATAAACATAAAGTGGCATAGTTTAACTTCTTATGGCTGCAAGCCCGAAGCCGGCCACAATATGACAACAGCCACTTCAAGTGCAGGGCGCGAAATTCAAAATATATTTTTTAGAAATATTTAACTTTCACACATTAACAAGTCCAATACAGCATATGAAAGATAAACATCTTGTGAATCCAGCCAACATGTCCGATTTTTAAAATGTTTTACAGCGAAAACACCACATATATTTATGTTAGCTCACCACCAAATACAAAAAAGGACAGACATTTTTCACAGCACAGGTAGCATGCACAAAGCCAACCTAACTAACCAAGAACCAACCAAACTAACCAAGAAACAACTTCATCAGATGACAGTCTTATAACATGTTATTCAATAAATCTATGTTTTGTTCGAAAAATTTGCATATTTGAGCTATAAATCAGTTTTACATTGCAGCTACCATCACAGCTACCGTCAGAAATGGCACCGAAGCAGCCAGAGTAATTACAGACACCAACCTCAAATACCTAAATACTCATCATAAAACATTTCTGAAAAATACATGGTGTACAGCAAATGAAAGACAGGCATCTTGTGATTCCAGCCAATATTTCCGATTTCTTAAGTGTTTTACAGCGAAAACACAATATAGCATTATATTAGCTTACCACAATAGCCAGAAACACAAGCCATTCCCCAGCAGCAAAAGTTAGCGATCGTAACAAACCAGCAAAAGATATATAATTTTTGACTAACCTTGATAAGCTTCATCAGATGACAGTCCTATAACATCAGGTTATACATACACTTATGTTTTGTTCGAAAATGTGCATATTTAGAGCTGAAATCAGTGGTTATACATTGTGCTAACGTAGCATCTTTTTCCCACAACGTCCGGATATTTTTCTGGCACTCACATATTCTGACCAAATAACTATTCATAAACATAACTAAAAAATACATGTTGTATAGGAAATGATAGATACACTAGTTCTTAATGCAATCGCCGTGTTAGAATTCTAAAAATAACTTCATTACGATATGCAGTTTACGTTATGGCGAGAGCGTGCCCAAAACCTGGCCGCAAACGACTATTTCACATGTTCGACAGATATATGAAATAGCATCATAAAATGGGTCCTACTTTTGATGATCTTTCATCAGAATGTTGTACAAGGGGTCCTTTGTCGGGAACAATCGTTGTTTGGATTTAGAATGTCCTCTTCTCCAGTCAATTAGCACGGAAAGCTAGCAAAGTGGCGCTAAGCTCTCCTTCGTGAACAAACGCAGACAACGCAACACGCCTAACGTCCCGAAAAAATTTCAATAATCTAATAAAACTATATTGAAAAAACATACTTTACGATGATATTGTCACATGTATCAAATAAAATCAAAGCCGGAGATATTAGTCGTCCATAACGACAGCTTATCAGAAGGCAAATCCAGGTCCCTTCACGCGCTCTCCAGAAAACAGGAAACTGGTGACACGTCATACAAAGAGCTTTTGTTCGACCCCAGATCAAGTTATTCACTCCATTTCTTCTCTCACTGCCTGTCGACATCTAGTGGAAGACGTATGAAGTGCATGTATTCTAATAAATATCAAGGACCTTTATAGGCAGGCCCTAGAAGAGAGCATCGATTTCAGATTTTCCACTTCCTGTCAGGTAGTTTGCTGCAAAAGGAGTTCTGTTTTACTCACAGATATAATTCAAACGGTTTTAGAAACTAGAGAGTGTTTTCTATCCAATAGTAATAATAATATGCATATTGTACGAGCAAGAATTGAGTACGAGGCCGTTTGAAATGGGCACCTTTTATCCGGCTACTCAATACTGCCCCTGCAGCCCAAACAGGTTAAAGTGGCTAGTGATACATGTATTACATAAAGATGGCAAGATGCAGTAGATGATATAGAGTACAGTATATACATATACATATGAGATGAGTAATGTAGGGTATGTAAACATTATATTAAGTGGCATTGTTTAAAGTGGCTAGTGATACATTTTTACATAATTTCCATCAATTCCCATTATTAAAGTGGCTGGAGTTGAGTCAGTATGTTGGCAGCGGCCACTAAATGTTAGTGGTGGCTGTTTAACAGTCTGATGGCCTTGAGATAGAAGCTGTTTTTCAGTCTCTCGGTCCCTGCTTTGATGCACCTGTACTGACCTCGCCTTCTGGATGATAGCGGGGTGAATAGGCAGTGGCTCGGGTGGTTGTTGTCCTTGATGATCTTTATGGCCTTCCTGTGACATCGGGTGGTGTAGGTGTCCTGGATGGCAGGTAGTTTGCCCCCGGTGATGCGTTGTGCAGACCTCACTACCCTCTGGAGAGCCTTGCGGTTGTGGGCGGAGCAGTTGCCGTACCAGGCGGTGATACAGCCCGACAGGATGCTCTCGATTGTGCATCTGTAGAAGTTTGTCAGGGTTTTGGGTGACAAGCCGAATTTCTTCAGCCTCCTGAGGTTGAAGAGGCGCTGCTGCGCCTTCTTCACAACGCTGTCTGTGTGGGTGGACCAATTCAGTTTGTCCGTGAACTTAAAACTTTCCACCTTCTCCACTACTGTCCCGTCGATGTGGATAGAGGGGTGCTCCCTCTGCTGTTTCCTGAAGTCCACAATCATCTCCTTTGTTTTGTTGACGTTGAGTGTGAGGTTATTTTCCTGACACCACACTCCGAGGGCCCTCACCTCCTCCCTGTAGGCCGTCTCGTCGTTGTTGGTAATCAAGCCTACCACTGTAGTGTCGTCCGCAAACTTGATGATTGAGTTGGAGGTGTGCATGGCCAAGCAGTCGTGGGTGAACAGGGAGTACAGGAGAGGGCTCAGAACGCACCCTTGTGGGGCCCCAGTGTTGAGGATCAGCGGGGTGGAGATGTTGTTACCTACCCTCACCACCTGGGGGCGGCCCGTCAGGAAGTCCAGGACCCAGTTGCACAGGGCGGGGTCGAGACCCAGGGTCTCGAGCTTGATGACGAGTTTGGAGGGTACTATGGCGTTAAATGCTGAGCTGTAGTCGATGAACAGCATTCTCACATAGGTATTCCTCTTGTCCAGATGGGTTAGGGCAGTGTGCAGTGTGGTTGCGATTGCGTCGTCTGTGGACCTATTGGGTCGGTAAGCAAATTGGAGTGGGTCTAGGGTGTCAGGTAGGGTGGAGGTGATATGGTCCTTGACTAGTCTCTCAAAGCACTTCATGATGACGGAAGTGAGTGCTACGGGGCGGTAGTCGTTTAGCTCAGTTACCTTAGCTTTCTTGGGAACAGGAACAATGGTGGCCCTCTTGAAGCATGTGGGAACAGCAGACTGGGATAATGATTGATTGAATATGTCCTTAAACACACCAGCCAGCTGGTCTGCGCATGCTCTGAGGACGCGGCTGGGAATGCCGTCTGGGGCTGCAGCCTTGCGAGGGTTAACACGTTTAAATGTTTTACTCACCTCGGCTGCAGTGAAGGAGAGCCCGCAGGTTTTGGTAGCGGGCCGTGTCAGTGGCACTGTATTGTTCTCAAAGCGAGCAAAAAAAATATTTAGTCTGTCTGGGAGCAAGACATCCTGGCCCGCGACGGGGCTGGTTTTATTTTTGTAATCCGTGATTGACTGTAGACCCTGCCACATACCTCTTGTGTCTGAGCTGTTGAATTGCGACTCTACTTTGTCTCTATACTGGCACTTAGCTTGTTTGATTGCCTTGCGGAGGGAATAGCTACACTGTTTGTATTCGGTCATGTCTCCGGTCACCTTGCCCTGGTTAAAAGCAGTGGTTCGCGCTTTCAGTTTCACGCGAATGCTGCCATCAATCCACGGTTTCTGGTTTGGGAATGTTTTAATCGTTGCTGTGGGTACGACATCGTCAATGCACTTTCTAATGAACTCGCTCACCGAATCAGCGTATTCGTCAATGTTGTTGTTGGACGCAATGCGGAACATATCCCAATCCACGTGATCGAAGCAGTCTTGAAGCGTGGAATCAGATTGGTCGGACCAGCGTTGAACAGACCTGAGCGCGGGAGCTTGCTGTTTTAGTTTCTGTTTGTAGGCTGGAAGCAACAAAATGGAGTTGTGGTCAGCTTTTCCGAAAGGAGGGCGGGGGAGGGCCTTATATGCGTCGCGGAAGTTAGTATAACAATGATCCAAGGTTTTACCAGCCCTGGTAGCACAATCGATATGCTGATAGAATTTAGGGAGTTTTGTTTTCAGATTAGCCTTGTTAAAATCCCCAGCTACGATGAATGCAGCCTCAGTGTGTGTGGTTTCCAGTTTACAGAGAGTCAGATAAAGTTCGTTCAGGGCCATCGATGTGTCTGCTTGGGGGGGAATATATATGGCTGTGATTATAATCGAAGAGAATTCCCTTGGTAGATAATGTGGTCGACATTTGATTGTGAGGAATTCTAAATCAGGTGAACAGAGTGACTTGAGTTCCTGTATGTTGTTATGATCACACCACGTCTCGTTAATCATAAGGCATACACCCCCGCCCCTCTTCTTACCAGAAAGATGTTTGTTTCTGTCGGCGCGATGCGTGAAGAAACCAGCTGGCTGCACCGACTCTGTTAGCGTCTCACGAGTGAGCCATGTTTCCGTGAAGCAAAGAACGTTACAGTCTCTGATGTCTCTCTGGAATGTTACCCTTGCTCGGATTTCATCAACCTTGTTGTCAAGAGACTGGACATTGGCGAGTAGTATGCTAGGGAGTGGAGCCCGATGTGCCCGTCTCCGAAGCCTGACCAGAAGACCGCTTCGTTTTCCCCTTTTACGGCGTCGTTGTTTAGGGTCGCCGGCTGGGATCAGATCCATTGTACTGGGTGGAAGGCAAAACACAGGATCCGCTTCGGGAGAGTCATATTCCTGGTTGTAATGATGGTAAGTTGACGTTGCTCTTATATTCAGCAGTTCCTCCCGACTGTATGTAATGAAACCTAAGATTACCTGGGGTACCAATGTAAGAAATAACACATAAAAAAACAAAATACTGCATAGTTTCCTAGGCTCATTAAAGAAAAAATCTTCGCCCAGTTTGAGGTGAGTAATCGCTGGTCTGATATCCAGAAGCTATTTTCTGTCATAAGAGACGGTAGCAGAAACATTATGTACAAAATAAGATACAAACAATGCGAAAAAACACATAAAATAGCGCAATTGGTTAGTAGCCCGTAAAATGGCAGCCAATCCCTCCAGCGCCATTCTTCAGTGCTGAGGGACTGGGCCAGGATCATAAGGATTCTGTCCATAATGTAATACTTAACCCGGGCCCCAGCTGACCACCCTAAACACCACGGCACACACAGAACTAATATTTACTTGGAGCCTGGTGGGACTGAGTGCTCCTGAGACTAGCCCCTTCCCCCTCCGACTTCCTCCCCCTTCCTCCGCCATCCCCCTCCTTCCTCATCCACCTGCTCAGTACCTGGCTCACACACACACACACACACACACACACACACACACACACACACACACACACACACACACACACACACACACACACACACACACACACACACACACACACACACACACACACACACACACACACACACACACAGGGCACAGGGTCCCTACGGGAGGCCACTTTGAGCCACACTGGGACCCAAACTGGTAAATGACATTCCAGCCCGGCCCACACATGTATGGGTGACTCAACAAGCACTTAGCGCTGGCTCCAGGGGGGTTAATGTCACCTCCTGGAACATGCAATATTAACTGTCACTGTGCGGCATAAAGAACATTTGCTGTTGCTTTTTTTCTTTCTTGCCAGACCAACCTGAGCCACTGACAGATCCAAACTATACTGAACAAAATATATACGCAACATACAGCAATTTCAAATATTTACAGTTCATATAAGGAAATAAGTCAATATAAATAAATAAATGAGGCTCTAATCTAATATTGCACATGACTGGGAATACAGATATGCACATGTTGGTCACAGATACTTTAATAAAAAAGGTAGGGGCGTGGATCAGAAAACCAGTCACTATCTGGTGTGACCACCATTTGCCTCATGCAGTGCGACACATCTGCTTCACATAGAGTTGATCAGGCTGTTGATTGTGGAATGTTGTCCCACTCCTCTTCAATGGCTGTGCGAAGTTGCTGGATATTGGCGGGAACTGGAACACGCTGTTGTACTCATCGATCCAGAGCATCCCAAACATGTTCAATGGGTGACATGTCTGGTGAGTATGCAGGCCATGGAAGAACCGGGAAATGTTCAGCTTCCAGGAATTGTGTACAGATCCTTGAGACATGGGGTATTATCATGCTGAAACATGAGGTGACATGCGGATGAAAGTTACGAAAATGGGCCTCAGGATCTCGTCACGGTATATTTGTGCATTCAAACTGTCATCGATAAAATGCCATTGTGTTCGTTGTCCGTAGCTTATGCCTGCCCATACCATAACACCACCGCCACCATGGGGCACTCCACTTGCCCACACAGTCTGGTCTGCAGGAAACATGGGACCAAAACTGTACGTTTTGCGCTTATATTTTTGTTCAGTGTTTAACTCAAAGATTTGACTTTTAACCCTGGAATACACATGAGAAGACCCAGGCTGAGCGATGGAGTTGACGCAACAGCTTATGGGTCAAACAACAATGAGTACATATTGATACACAAGGAAGAGGCAACATCTGGATCTGTGTTACATGTTCTGCGGTTTGCTTCCTTCCCAACTCCCTCTAGTCTGACACACTGCCAACTCTGTGTTACACACAGGTGAAGAAGGAACAAGGTTTCTCGCTCTGTCTGTGAATTGTGACTGGTCTTTGTTCTTTCCTTTCTGGTTGGTGAGGTTTAGTGTTTAGAACTAGCTAATACCTGCCCTGAGAGCACAGGTAACGACATGATATCTAGAACAACAACACCACAGGATCTAATAGGATCCCAGTGGTTGGGAGGTGAATATATTTCTGGAGGGGATGATTAAATGAGAACATTGCAGAGGAGGTGATAGATGGGAGAAAAGAGAGGAGAGATAGAAATGTGCTGCGAGGGAGTGGGAGGGCTGAAACGGAGAGAAGTGAAAATTAGCAGGTGGGTGCGAGAGAGCAAGAAAGAGAGAGGGAGGCAGGCTGAAAGTAAAATATATATCCTTCCTGGTTGGTGAGGTTTAGTGTCAACTGGCATATCAGTTGACATATCAGGTAGGAGGAGGAGAAGAAGAGAGGAGCGAGGGAAAAGCAGAAAAAAGGAGAGAATGGGAGAAAACAGAAGTGAAGAGAAGATAAGAGAGTATAGTGATTACAGAAGAGTAGTTACTGGACTGTACCAGTTGACTCGTTCATTATCTACAGTAGTGTGGAGAGGGGATGTTTTGCAGATAGAAGGGTATGAGTGTCTCTTATTACTGCACTCCTGCTTCCTGAAATACACCCACCTCACACCCACCACTGGCCCCTGGACAGACCCACACAGTACCAGGATTGCCCTCAATTTCCCCTCACGTCCAGAGTACAAGAGCCAGGGTCACAGTATACCAGTCTGTATGGGTACACGCAGCCTCGTATCGACTGATAAGCGTCAGTCTGGTACGCTTTTGCAAAAAGATATACAAGATATATAAGTCAATACATTGCATTCAATGCGAAAATATATTGACACATACATAAGCAAAAGTAAATATAGTTTAGAAAAATCTTACCAGACTGACGCTTATCAATGCTTTCATGTTGGTACATGTGTGTCTACACTGCAGTGTGATCTAAAGGAGACTAAGGAGAGATGTAACTGCAGTCAGAGGTTCATTGACTGCTCGCTGCACAGTTTTCCTTGATGGCAGCAGCAGTAAGGTGGGGGCAGGAAGGAGGGAAGGAGTGTTGTGTGTGTGTGTGTGTGTGTGTGTGTGTGTGTGTGTGTGTGTGTGTGTGTGTGTGTGTGTGTGTGTGTGTGTGTGTCTGTCTGTCTGTCTGTCTGTCTGTCTGTCTGTCTGTCTGTCTGTCTGTCTGTCTGTCTGTCTGTCTGTCTGTCTGTCTGTCTGTCTGTCTGTCTGCATATGTGCTTGAGAATGTGCACATATTGTGTGTGTGTGTGTGTGTGTGTGTGTGTGTGTGTGTGTGTGTGTGTGTGTGTGTGTGTGTGTGTGTGTGTGTGTGTGTGTGTGTGTGTGTGTGTGTGTGTGTGTGTGTGTGTGTGAGCCGCTTGCAGGTGACTTCATCATCAGTCAGACAGAGAGAGAGAGAGAGACGGGTGGGTTCTGTCTTCAGTGTGACGGCCTCGTCAGCGGCCCATATTAAACACATTAAACAGTGGGCCGCGCTGCTCATTAATCAGAAGGGCTGGATGACAGCAGCTGCCGCTATCTATCGGCCTGCCACATCCACATCATCCACATACACAGTCTGACTGGGCTCCAAGTAATATAGCCGAGCCCAGATAACAAGGTGATAGATCGACTGCTATCCCGGTGATTGGGATCCGCCAATGTAATACCACATTGTCTGCCTTTATCAAAGCAGCCGATTGAGGAGCTCAACAAGACCAGGTTTTAATGAGGGTAATGACGGCACGCTGGATGTTCCACGATCACAGAACCGGGTGTTTTTCTTTTTTACTTTGCTGCAGTAGACTATAAGGTGTGTCTGAGAAGCATTGTCTGTCTGATCAGTGACATAGATGTGTGTATATGGTGGGTTTTTACATGTTTGAAACATCACAGACTAATGTTATTGTAACAGATCCTTTAAAAATGTATTTAGAATACTTGTTTAATGTATCATGTTGTATGTTTTCTCTGAGTATATTTAGTAAGGTACATTATTTATAACGAGGGATACCTGGAGAGAATCGGACCTCTGGAGGACTCTGTAATATGAGAATTTAGTATTTTTCCATGGAGGGGCTCGGCTCTGTTACGTTTGTGATAGGGTCCTTCCATGGAAGGGCTCATTTTTGACCTTAAAATGGATGGCCCTCCCTTCAGTAAAATATACTTCAGCAGTGATTAGGGGATGGGAATATAAGAGCATCTGATAGGCTAAATTAACAAACTAGTCATGTATAGCTCACCGCATGATCCTCAAACCAACGGCTGGACTCGTGTTTTAAAAGTTCATTCAAAGGCACTGTAGAATGACTGTATAGTCTAATAAGGCTTTTAAATGTAATTTTATATATCCTAAATGTGAAATGTATAGGCATGTTTTTGAAGTGCTGTTGATATGTTGTTTAAAAAAACATGGATGAAGGTCTAATTCTGACGCGAGACTGTGAGAGCTAGTTAGATACTGTGCACCAAACCGGACACTCACCTGTCTACGTCACAAATCCAGCAGCGTCTGTCACATCATTCGGAACCAATTGTTCTTCCTTCCGCCTTCCCCCAACCCTCACCCAGAAGCTCATTCTCTGGGAACTAGTTTGAGGCTGAAAGCAGGAGATGTGCAAATTACACCAGTAATTGCGGTAGTTAGCGGCTCAGTTTGATTCATGTGGCTTTATTAGGAGGTCCTTCTAGAAAGAAAACTGTGGGAGTAGAGCAGTGAGGAGGGAGATGGGCGGCTCTGGGCCGGTGTTGGCCGGCTCTGGGCCGGTGCTGGGAGGCTCTGGCCCGGTGCTGGCCGGCTCTGGGTAAGTTTGTCTAATTCCCAGCAGAGCCTGGATGGTGCTCTGTGGTTATGGTACACTGTGATGTGATGGTGTGAAGCTCCACTAGGTGTCTCTCTTTAGACAGGCTGGTCTCAGAGGCTCAGGCTGGGAGAGGTCAGGGAGAGCTGGGCTTGGAGAGCAGCACTAGCACAAGTCTCCTAGTCTTCTTGGTTCACTGTTTTTCCCAGTCTCCCTGTGTATCCTTCAATGTTTGCTTGGTCTTCTTAACCACTGTACTTGGATCTAGTCTTTTACACTAGTCCTTTTTCTAGATCTCTATAGTGGTTTACAGTATTTCTTTGTATGTCTATATTTATTGTATTGTGTCTCCCAGTGCTTCCATGTCTAGAATAGAATAAAATAGAATGGAATAGCTTAATTTCTCCTAAGGGAACATTTTACAATTCACATACGGCTGATCCAGATCCAGCACTCATACAGGTCCTACACTCTAGGTTCAGAATGGTTCTATGTCTGCTCCCCTTTTCTGTCTGGGCTTTTATTATTTAGTGGCTATGTCTCTGAGACTTCTTTTGTTCAATCCCTGTTATTTTGCCACCCATTTTCTTTGTTTAATCCCTGTTATTTTGCCACTACCATTTTCTTTGTTCAATCCCTGTTATTTTTACACAACCATTTTATTTTTTCAATCTCTGTTATTTTTCCACAATAATTTTCTTTTTTCAATCTCTGTTATTTTGCCACTACCATTTTCTCTTCTTGTATCCTGGTATTCTTGTATATTTTTCTATTGTGTTTTTTAAATGTTTTCTACAGCTCAACGTATCTCTTTCTTTCTCTGTTTGCCTTTATACTGTATCAGTTTTCCCATCAGTCTCTATGCTAATGTCTATCTCTGTCTCTCTGTCTCTCTTTCTTTCTCTCTCCGCATCGCCATTCCTATATCCGTCAGTATCTCTGTGTCTTTTCGTCACTCTCTGTGTTTGTGTCAAGATGTGCTGCTCCCTGCCTCCATCCTGTTCTCTCTCTCTCTCTCCCTCTCTCTATCTCTCTCTCTCTCTCTCTCTCTCCCTCTCTCTCTCTCTCTCTCTCTCTCTCTCTCTCTCTCTCTCTCTCTCGCCCATCTCTCTCTTCCCATCTCTCTCTTCCCATCTCTCTCTTCCCATAGAGGGAGCACATGCATTTCTCTTATTCTCTTTTCTCTCCCGTTCCTTTGTATGAAATGCAGTCTGTATGTAGCTTTGTGTAAGAAGGTCAGGAGTGCAGCTCTACTGTCTCCTACAGACTGCATCCCTGTGAGGACAGGAACTGGATTCAACAAAATCCCTCTGAAACCAAAGAACATACTGTACAATATGGAATAATCATGAAACAAATGAGGAGGGTACAAAGAGTGAAAAGGAGAAGTCGGTCCACACTATCTCCACAGACATTCAGTCATTTAAAAATTACATTGGGACACGGAGGTGGACTAATTGAAGAAATGCTTTGCTCCCATTTGTGCTTCTTCAGTGTCAATGGAAGTACAAAGACTAAAAAACAAAGTATCAATAGTTGTGCCCTGCTGTACCATTAGGCTGTCTGTCTATCAGTGTAAAACATTTACCCTCACCCAAACAACATCGTTATTATTCCTCCTACCCCCCTATCTCTATGACAGTGT